>NW_028166868.1:7500-50831 GCF_964263955.1 Coregonus lavaretus
GTCCTGTAAATGTCCTTCTGGGACAAAAACCTGGAAACATTACCTATTACATTTGGCTACTTCGAACTTCTGATATGCAGTTTTTATGTAATAAGTAGGACAATCTTCACTGACCTCCTTCCTCTCTAGGACACTCTGCACTGACCTCCTCCCTCTCTGAACTGACCTCTTCCCTCTCTGCACTGACCTCCTCCCTCTCTAGGACACTCTGCACTGACCTCCTCCCTCTCTGTATTGACCTCCTCCCTCTCTGCACTGACCTCCTCCCTCTCTAGGACACTCTGCACTGACCTCCTCCCTCTCTGCACTGACCTCTTCCCTCTCTGCACTGACCTCCTCCCTCTCTAGGACACTCTGCACTGACCTCCTCCCTCTCTGCATTGACCTCCTCCCTCTCTGCACTGACCTCCTCCCTCTCTAGGACACTCTTCACTGACCTCCTCCCTCTCTAGGACACTCTGCACTGACCTCCTCCCTCTCTGCACTGACCTCCTCCCTCTCTGCACTGACCTCCTCCCTCTCTAGGACACTCTGCACTGACCTCTTCCCTCTCTACTATTGCCAGTTCAGGAAGACAAAGAGGATCTGGGGATTGACTACAGACTACACAGCTAATAACAATCAATGTGACGTATGTGTGTGTATGTATGCGTGCATGTGTGTGTGTGCGCGACTTAATTCCTGTGTGTGTGTGTGTGTGTGTGTGTGTTTGTGTGTGTCTATTCATGTGTTTGTGTTGAACTCTGTATGCGAGCTGTTGGCAGAGGCTATTGTTGATGAAATGTCAACACCTGGCTGGTGTGTGAGGGCAGCAGGGGATGAAAACAGGTTATGTACTGACACAGATATGTCCTGTGTTCTCCGCTTCAGATGAGAGAAGAAAAAACTAACCCAGAGTTTAGAAGTTGGAAGGCAGCTGTACTGTCAGTAACGACTTGGGCTTATTACTTTGCTCTGCCTGCTTTACCATACACTGCCAAACTGGGACAACAATATAGGCTTTCGCTCCAACACTTGACAGAGTTATGTTACGGTGGCATTACGTAAATAATAGTTCTGAATCAGTGAATCGGAGGAAGGAATAAATGGAACGGTATAACCGATCAAACACTTGGTTTTCATGCGTTTTATATTATTATGAGACGTCCTCCCACCAGCCAGATATTTATTAGGACCTCAATTACTCAAATATTATATGCACAGTAGATTTATTCCCAAAATTAAAATTAGATTTTGACTTGGGGGCTAGGGGCACTGAGTTGAAAGGAATCAAATTCACTCTGTATGGAAAACTAAGGCAAACTCCAGGGTGGTTTTGGACATACACAGTGTGCTTAGTGTGTGTATTTGTGTGTTTCTGTGTGTGTGTTTATGTGCGTGCTATGTGCATGCGTGTTTCTGTGTGTGTGCGTGTGTATGTGTAGGGCTGTTACATTGACCGTATTACTGCCACACCGGTGGTCACAAGTCATGAAGGCAGTCAAATTCCACGTGACTGTTTAGTCACGGTAACTAGGCTTCTCCAAGCTTTGATGCTGCGGATGGTCATTAGTAGCCTGCCAAACTTGCCAACTGCCTGGTACTCAGCACACTATTGTCCCTCTAATCACTCTGAAATCAATGCAAATGTAATCGAAAATCAAATCAAACACTTCATGAGAGCCTATGAGTTCATGTTGCGCAACACTTCTATAGGCTATGCAATTGCATGAGAAAACAGAGATTTGATGGCCTCTATTAAAAAGAGGAGGATCCCATTCGTTTTCTAAAGGCTAGGCCTACTACAGTGAGGGAAAAAAGTATTTGATCCCCTGCTGATTTTGTACGTTTGCCCACTGACAAATACATTTTTCATTCTATCATTTTTTAATGGTAGGTTTATTTGAACAGTGAGAGACAGAATAACAACAAAAAAATCCAGAAAAACTCATGTCGAAAATGTTATAAATTGATTTGCATTTTAATGAGGGAAATAAGTATTTGACCCCTCTGCAAAACATGACTCAGTACTTGGTGGCAAAACCCTTGTTGACAATCACAGAGGTCAGACGTTTCTTGTAGTTGGCCACCAGGTTTGCACACATCTCAGGAGGGATTTTTGTCCCACTCCTCTTTGCAGATCTTCTCCAAGTCATTAAGGTTTCGAGGCTGACGTTTGGCAACTCGAACCTTCAGCTCCCTCCACAGATTTTCTATGGGATTAAGGTCTGGAGACTGGCTAGGCCACTCCAGGACGTAAATATGCTTCTTCTTGAGCCACTCCTTTGTTACCTTGGCCGTGTGTTTTGGGTCATTGTCATGCTGGAATACCCATCCACGACCCATTTTCAATGCCCTAGCTGAGGGAAGGAGGTTGTCACCCAAGATTTGACGGTACATGGCCCCGTCCATCGTCCCTTTGATGCGGTGAAGTTGTCCTGTACCCTTAGCAGAAAAACACCCCCAAAGCATGATGTTTCCACCTCCATGTTTGACGGTGGGGATGGTGTTCTTGGGGTCATAGGCAGCATTCCTCCTCCTCCAAACACGGCGAGTTGAGTTGATGCCAAAGAGCTCCATTTTGGTCTCATCTGACCACAACACTTTTACCCAGTTCTCCTCTGAATAATTCAGATTTTCATTGGCAAACTTCAGACGGCCCTGTATATGTGCTTTCTTGAGCAGGGGGACCTTGCGGGGGCTGCAGGATTTCAGTCCTTCACGGCGTAGTGTGTTACCAATTGTTTTCTTGGTGACTATGGTCCCAGCTTCCTTGAGATCATTGACAAGATCCTCCCGTGTAGTTCTGGGCTGATTCCTCACCGTTCTCATGATCATTGCAACTCCACGAGGTGAGATCTTGCATGGAGCCCCAGGCCGAGGGAGATTGACAGTTATTTTGTGTTTCTTCCATTCTCACCAAGCTGCTTGGCGATGGTCTTGTAACCCATTCCAGCCTTGTGTAGGTCTACAATCTTGTCCCTGACATCCTTGGAGAGCTCTTTGGTCTTGGCCATGGTGGAGAGTTTGGAATCTGATTGATTGATTGCTTCTGTGGACAGGTGTCTTTTATACAGGTAACAAGCTGAGATAAGGAGCACTCCCTTTAAGAGTGTGCGCCTAATCTCAACTCATTACCTGTATAAAAGACACCTGGGAGCCAGAAATCTTTCTGATTGAGAGGGTGTCAAATACTTATTTCCCTCATTAAAATGCAAATCAATTTATAACACTTTTGACATGCGTTTTTCTGGATTTTTTGTTGTTAGTCTGTCTCTCACTGTTCAAATAAACCTACCATTAAAATTATAGACTGATCATTTCTTTGTCAGTGGACAAACGTACAAAATCAGCAGGGGATCAAATACTTTTTTCCCTCACTGTGTATTTATTTCTCAACTTTCCTAATATTAAGCACATTGCTTTGCTTTACAACAGGAGTATAGCCTACCTGGCTGGCATGAAAATGAACCACGGTAAAAGCGTCCTCCATTCACTATTTAAGTGTATAGATTACATGTATTTTTTCCCCTGCCCCTTTTCCGAGACAGGTGCATGATTACAGTCCATTCCAAATCAAAACTAATTCACACATACATTTACATTATTTAGTATATGTAAAGACACGATTAAATCAAGAATAGTCTAATAGGTGAGAATATTAGCCGATCACTTGTGAATAATACAGTGCCTTCGGAAAGTATTCAGACCCCTTGACTTTTTCCACATTGTTAGGTTACAGCCTTAATCTAAAATTGATTAAATCATTTTTTCCCTCATCAATCTACACACAATACCCTATAATGACAAAGCAAAAACAGGTTTTTTGAAATGTTTGCTAATTTATTACAAATGAAAATTTCACATAAAATTTTTACATTTACATAAGTATTCAGACCCTTTACTCAGTACTTTGTTGAAGCACCTTTGGCAGCGATTACAGCCTTGAGTCTTCTTGGGTATGATGCTACAAGCTTGGCACACCTGTATTTGGGGAGTTTCTCCCATTCTTCTCTGCAGATCCTCTCAAACTCTGTCAGGTTGGATGGGGAGCATTGCTGCACAGCTATTTTCAGGTCTCTCCAGAAATGTTCGATCGGGTTCAAGTCCGGGCTCTGGCTGGGCCACTCAAGGACATTTAGAGACTTGTCCTGAAGCCACTCCTGCATTGTCTTGGCTGTGTGCTTAGGGTCGTTGTCCTGTTGGAAGGTGAACCTTCACCCCAGTCTGAGGTCCTGAGCGCTCTGGAGCAGGTTTTCATCAAGGATCTCGCAGTACTTTGCTCTGTTCATTTTTGCCTCGATCCTGACTAGTCTCCCAGTCCCTGCCGCTGAAAAACATCCCCACAGCATAATGCTGCCACCACCATGCTTCACTGTAGGGATGGAGCAAGGCTTCCTTCAGACGTGATGCTTGGCATTCAGGCCAAAGAGTTCAATCTTGGTTTCATCAGACCAGAGAATCTTGTTTCTCATGGTCTGAGAGTCTTTAGGTGCCTTTTGGCAAACTCCAAGCGGGCTATCATGTGCCTTTTACTGAGGAGTGGCTTCCGTCTGGCCACTCTACCATAAAGGCCTGATTGTGGGAGTGCTGCAGAGATGGTTGTCCTTCTGGAAGGTTCTCCCATCTCCACAAAGGAACTCTAGAGCTCTGTCAGAGTGAACATCAGGTTCTTGGTCACCTCCCTGACCAAGGCCCTTCTCCCCCATTGCTCAGTTTGGCCGGGCGTCCAGCTCTAGGAAGAGTCTTGGTGGTTCCAAAGTTCTTCCATTTAAGAATGATGGAGGCCACTGTGTTCTTTGGGACCTTCAAAGCTGCAGACATTTTTTGGTACCCTTCCCAAGATCTTTTCCCTCGACACAATCCTGTCTTGGAGCTCTACTGACAATTCCTTCGACCTCATGGCTTGGTTGTTTCTCTGACATGCACTGTCAACTGTGGGACCTTATATAGACAGGTGTGTGCCTTTCCAAATCATGTCCAATCAATTGAATTTACCACAGGTGGACTCCAATCAAGTTGTAGAAACATCTCAAGGATGATCAATGGAAACAGGATGCACCTGAGCTGAATTTCGAGTCTCATCACAAAGGGTCTGAATACTTATGTAAATGTTTTGAATTTGTTATAAATATGCAAATAATTCTAAAAACCTGTTTTCACTTTGTAATTATGGGGTATTGTCTGTAGATTGCTGAGGATTTTTATTTATTTAATTAATTTTAGAATAAGGCTGTAACGTAACAAAATATGGAAAAAGTCAAGGGGTCTGAATACTTTCCGAAGGCACTGTATATTATCACTTGTGAATGATGCGTATTTATTTCTCAACTTTCCTAATATTAAGCACATTGCTTTGCTTTACAACAGGAGTATAGCCTACCTGGCTGGCATGAAAATGAACCACGGTAAAAGCGTCCTCCATTCACTATTTAAGTGTATAGATTACATGTATTTTTTCCCCTGCCCCTTTTCCGAGACAGGTGCATGATTACAGTCCATTCCAAATCAAAACTAATTCACACATACATTTACATTATTTAGTATATGTAAAGACACGATTAAATCAAGAATAGTCTAATAGGTGAGAATATTAGCCGATCACTTGTGAATAATACAGTGCCTTCGGAAAGTATTCAGACCCCTTGACTTTTTCCACATTGTTAGGTTACAGCCTTAATCTAAAATTGATTAAATCATTTTTTCCCTCATCAATCTACACACAATACCCTATAATGACAAAGCAAAAACAGGTTTTTTGAAATGTTTGCTAATTTATTACAAATGAAAATTTCACATAAAATTTTTACATTTACATAAGTATTCAGACCCTTTACTCAGTACTTTGTTGAAGCACCTTTGGCAGCGATTACAGCCTTGAGTCTTCTTGGGTATGATGCTACAAGCTTGGCACACCTGTATTTGGGGAGTTTCTCCCATTCTTCTCTGCAGATCCTCTCAAACTCTGTCAGGTTGGATGGGGAGCATTGCTGCACAGCTATTTTCAGGTCTCTCCAGAAATGTTCGATCGGGTTCAAGTCCGGGCTCTGGCTGGGCCACTCAAGGACATTTAGAGACTTGTCCTGAAGCCACTCCTGCATTGTCTTGGCTGTGTGCTTAGGGTCGTTGTCCTGTTGGAAGGTGAACCTTCACCCCAGTCTGAGGTCCTGAGCGCTCTGGAGCAGGTTTTCATCAAGGATCTCGCAGTACTTTGCTCTGTTCATTTTTGCCTCGATCCTGACTAGTCTCCCAGTCCCTGCCGCTGAAAAACATCCCCACAGCATAATGCTGCCACCACCATGCTTCACTGTAGGGATGGAGCAAGGCTTCCTTCAGACGTGATGCTTGGCATTCAGGCCAAAGAGTTCAATCTTGGTTTCATCAGACCAGAGAATCTTGTTTCTCATGGTCTGAGAGTCTTTAGGTGCCTTTTGGCAAACTCCAAGCGGGCTATCATGTGCCTTTTACTGAGGAGTGGCTTCCGTCTGGCCACTCTACCATAAAGGCCTGATTGGGGGAGTGCTGCAGAGATGGTTGTCCTTCTGGAAGGTTCTCCCATCTCCACAAAGGAACTCTAGAGCTCTGTCAGAGTGAACATCAGGTTCTTGGTCACCTCCCTGACCAAGGCCCTTCTCCCCCATTGCTCAGTTTGGCCGGGCGTCCAGCTCTAGGAAGAGTCTTGGTGGTTCCAAAGTTCTTCCATTTAAGAATGATGGAGGCCACTGTGTTCTTTGGGACCTTCAAAGCTGCAGACATTTTTTGGTACCCTTCCCAAGATCTTTTCCCTCGACACAATCCTGTCTTGGAGCTCTACTGACAATTCCTTCGACCTCATGGCTTGGTTGTTTCTCTGACATGCACTGTCAACTGTGGGACCTTATATAGACAGGTGTGTGCCTTTCCAAATCATGTCCAATCAATTGAATTTACCACAGGTGGACTCCAATCAAGTTGTAGAAACATCTCAAGGATGATCAATGGAAACAGGATGCACCTGAGCTGAATTTCGAGTCTCATCACAAAGGGTCTGAATACTTATGTAAATGTTTTGAATTTGTTATAAATATGCAAATAATTCTAAAAACCTGTTTTCACTTTGTAATTATGGGGTATTGTCTGTAGATTGCTGAGGATTTTTATTTATTTAATTAATTTTAGAATAAGGCTGTAACGTAACAAAATATGGAAAAAGTCAAGGGGTCTGAATACTTTCCGAAGGCACTGTATATTATCACTTGTGAATGATGCCCAGCGTGTGTACAGTAAGGCAATAAACAGCACATGCCTTTTTTAGCTAATTTTTCAAATCATAGTCCCACACCTCATGTAGCCTAGTCCATAGGCCGATATGTTTGGATAAGGTTTGTATCACAACTAAAGTGGCCAAATCACTTCTTAAAATTAAGCTCATTAATCCGCTTTACACCCGGTGTAGCGCCTAACTGTCATACATAGGCGACACGTGAGTTTCTATTTTGGGTAAGATAATTTTCACCATAAAAATGCATAATCGCATTTGTGATCACTTTTAAGAATGGTGTTTTTCCACTAATTGATTGCATTTTGGAACATTCACGCTTATAGCCTACTGCCGTGTGCACATTGCTGCACTTATAATGTGAAGAAATAGCCTAATATTTTATCAACATTTTAAGCTAAACGTTCTGATCTGTTGCATCAGCCTCATTGCTTTTAAATGTTTTTTTGACGCAAGTGGTTGTATTAATTTGGGATCTATCGCATTCTGCAACTGTCCCAGACTGTTTGGAATATTTATTTCTCACACAGAAGGACAAGTTGACCAATAGAATAGGTCAACTTTTATACTATGGCGGAAAGTAGATTAACATAGGCTAGTGCTTTTGCTGTTCGTTAGGCTTACTCACCTTGTTGGCTGACGAAAAGTAAATGTGGACAGTGAGAAGGACCCAATCACATGACGGGCATTGGCTAATAAGAATTGAGATATCTGAGAGAGTAATGTGAGTGAGCGGTGCTTCGGAGCACGCAGCCGGGAGAAGGGAATTATAATTATTATATTCAGCCCAGGGCACAACGGCCACTGGCCGCAAAAGGCATGGATTTTTTTTAGGGGCATTACAGCCACACAAGGGAGATGCCACTGGGAAATTCGAGGCATTATCAAGTGCTTGTCAAATTGTGTATGAGAGACTGATGAAGTGTGTGCAGTCTGCGCAAGAAACAAAGCCTTTCATGTGACTTTTTTCAAATCATCCTTATAGTCGCATCATGCAGCCTTAGAATGTATTAAAAATCTAAACATATAGCCCAACGTATGTATCACAACTAAAGTTGCATAAATAACTCTACATTAAGCATATAGGAGGACCTGTTTCTTTGTTAACTGCTCAACACAGAATAGCTGCATGTGTGCACTCCCTCAAATCGTTTGGAGAAAATACCCTGTCTATTTTATACAGCTATGTTCAATTGGTTTCTTCATACTATAAAATAATAGAAAATAATGCCAGGGAATTCTAATATTGTCTGCTAAATGAACTAGTGTAGCCCACAGCCATATGGCATAGCCAGATCAGGGCCTAACATAAGGACAACTCAGAGTATGCTATTCTGTTCTTCTGAAATATACAACATCTTCATATCATGTTACTTTAGGCCTGTCTAAAATAAATAATGGATTTATTGTGATGGTGTAGGCTATATTAAAGGGATTTATTATACTTTTTTAAATGTCGATGTTCCAAAGGTCTGCATCAGTGGCTTGTAGGCTATGTGTGGAAGCCAGGAGATGCTAAATGTGTTTGTTACTTAATGGTCAATTACGTGACACCGCCAATGATTTGCTTGACAATCACCGGCTGACAAAATGTCATGACCGCCACAGCCCTTGTATGTGCGTTCGTGTGTGCGTCTTGGACCTCTTACCTTGGTCTGGAGGGTTGGGGTCCCAGGCAGCCCACAGCTGGACGATGAAGAAGGGGGACCAGCAGACTGTGTACACCAACACTATCACCAGAGTCATCCTCACCGTCTTAGACATGGCCTTGGAGATGGAGGGGGGCGTCAGGGCCAGAGGGGGTGGGGGAGGGTACTCCAGGGAGGGGAGTGGAGAGGAGACACGCCGGGCGGAGGAGGGGAGCTCGTAGGAGGTGTAGGACTCATGGCAGTAGCAGCCGCCATTGTTAGGAGGCACTGAACCACCGCCACATCCACCAGAGGGGACTGGGCCATGGGAGCCATATGATGGGGGAACTACAGCTGTACTGGAGTCCCTCCGGTCACTAAGGCCGGGGCTGGAGGGGAGGGGGAGGTTATCTGGGGTGTTGAAGGGGATTGGCTGTGCTGCTACTGCTGCTGTGTGGTCGTTGTGACAGCTGCTGCACTGTGGGCAGGGGGACAAGTAGTCATAACAGTCTGATGGGGGGACAGCTGTAGACTGGGGGGAGAGGGGGGAGAGAGGGGTACAGAGAGAGCTGGAGGGGTTGTTGTTCATAGTCTTTAGAAGCTGTCCTTCTCCTACTCCTCTCCCCCCTCCTCCTCTGCCCCCTTCGCCCCCTCTTTCTCCGCCTACTCCTCTCCCACCTCCGCCCCCTCCTCCTTCTACTCCTCTCCCGCCTCTCCCCCCTTCTCCTCCTCCTCCTCCTCCTCCTCCTCCTCTCCCCCGTTCCCTTGTCGTTCTGCTATCCTCCTTTTTGACTCTGTGGAAGTGGAAGATGACAGCGTTGTTCTTCTTGAGCTCTGCTGACACCACCCTCTCTGACTTCAGATAGATGTTGTTGTGAATCTCTCTGAAAATCCGGATCTGGAATGAGAAAGAAATAGATGAATGAATGAATTAATTAATTAATTAATAAATGTGTCTAATTTATTTAGCTAGATACTAAAATAACATAATATGTAAATGTAATAGAACAAAATATACTGAATAAAAATATAAACGCAACATGTAAAGTGATGTTCCCATGTTTCATGAGCTGAAATAAAAGATCCCAGAAATGTTCCTTACACACAAAAAGCTTATTTCTCTCAACATTTGTGCACACATTTGTTTACATCCCTGTTAGTGAGCATTTTCTCCTTTGTCAAGGTAATCCATCCACCTGACAGGTATGGTATATCAAGAAGCTGATTAAACAGCATGATCATTACACAGGTGCACCTTGTGCTGGGGACAATAAAAGGCCACACTAAAATGTGCAGTTTTGTCACGCAACACAATGCCACAGATGTCTCAAGTTTTGAGGGAGTGTGCAATTGGCATGCTAACTGCAGGAATGTCCACCAGAGCTGTTGCCAGATAATTGAATGTTGGTTTCTCTACCATAAGCCGCCTCCAACTTCATTTTAGAGAATTTGGTAGTACGTCCAACGGCCTCACAACCGCAGACCACGTGTAACCACGCCAGCCCAGGACCTCCACTTCAGGCTTCTTCACCTGTGGGATCGTCTGAGACCAGTTAACCGGACAGCTGATGAAACTGAGGAGTATTTCTGTCTGTAATAAAGCCCTTTTGTGGGGAAAAACTCATTTTGATTGGCTGGGCCTGGCTCCCCAGTGGGTGGGCCTGGCTCCCAAATGGGTCGGCCTATGCCCTCCCAGACCCACTCATGGCTGCGCCCTGCCCAGTCATGTGAAATCCATAGAGTAGGGCCTAATTAAATTATTTCAATTGACTGATTTCAGTATATGAGCCCGTAACTCAGTAAAATCGTTGAAATTGTTGCATGTTGCATTTACAGTGGCTTACGAAAGTAATCACCCCCCTTGGCAGTTTTCCTATTTTGTTGCCTTACAACCTGGAATTAAAATGGATTTTTGGGGGGTTTGTATCATTTGATTTACACAACATGCCTACCACTTTGAAGATGCAAAATGTTATTTCTTGTGAAACAAACAAGAAATAAGACAAAAAAACAGAAAACTTGAGCGTACATAACTATTCACCCCCCCAAAGTCAATACTTTGTAGAGCCACCTTTTGCAGCAATTACAGCTGCAAGTCTCTTGGGGTATGTCTCTATAAGCTTGGCACACCTAGCCACTGGGATTTGTGCCTATTCTTCAAGGCAAAACTGCTCCTGCTCCACCAAGTTGGATGGGTTCGGCTGGTGTACAGCAATCTTTAACTCATACCACAGATTCTCAATTGGATTGAGGTCTGGGCTTTGATTAGGCCATTCCAAGACATTTAAATGTTTCCCCTTAAACCAGTATGTTAGCAGTATGCTTAGGGTCATTGTCCTGCTGGAAGGTGAGCCTCTGTCCCAGTCTCAAATCTCTGGAAGACTGAAACAGGTTTCCCTCAAGAATTTCCCTGTATTTAGCGCCATCCATCATTCCTTCAATTCTGACCAGTTTCCCAGTCCCTGCCGATGAAAAATATCCCCACAGCATGATGCTGCTACCACCATGCTTCACTGTGGGGATGGTGTTCTCGGGGTGATATGAGAGGTGTTGGCTTTGCACCAGACATAGTGTTTTCCTTGATGGCCAAAAAGCTCAATTTTAGTCTTATCTGACCAGAGTACCTTCTTCCATATGTTTGGGGAGTCTTCCACATGCCTTTTGACGAACACCAAACGTGTTTGCTTATTTTTTTCTTTAAGCAAAGGCTTTTTTCTGGCCACTCTTCCGTAAAGCCCAGCTCTGTGGAGTGTACAGCTTAAAGTGGTCCTATGGGCAGATACTCCAATCTCCGCTGTGGAGCTTTGCAGCTCCTTCAGGGTTATCTTTGGTCTCTTTGTTGCCTCTCTGGTTAATGACCTCCTTGCCTGGTCCATGAGTTTTGGTGGGCGGCCCTCTCTTGGCAGGTTTATTGTGGTGCCATATTCTTTCCATTTTTTAATAATGGATTTAATGGTGCGCCGTGGGAGGTTCAAAGTTTCAGATATTTCTTTATAACCCAACCCTGATCTATACATCTCCACAACTTTGTCCCTGACCTGTTTGGAGAGTTCCTTGGTCTTCATGGTGCCGCTTGCTTGGTGGTGCCCCTTGCTTAGTGGTGTTGCAGACTCTGGGGCCTTTCAGAACAGGTGTATATATACTGAGATCATATGACAGATCATGTGACACTTAGATTGCACGCAGGTGGACTTTATTTAACTAATTATGTGACTTCTGAAGGTAATTGGTTGCACCAGATCTTATTTAGGGGCTTCATAGCAAAGGGGGTGATACATAGGCACGTACCACTTTTCCGTGATTTATTTTTTTGAATTTTTTTAAACAAGTAATTATTTTCATTTCACTTCACCAGTTTGGACTATTTTGTGTATGTCCATTACATGAAATACAAATACAAATGCATTTAAATTACAGGTTGTAATGCAACAAAATAGGAAAAACGCCAACGAGGATGAATACTTTTGCAAGGCACTGTATATTTTTTATTCAGTTTAGTTAAAACTAATAGAAAAAAATCCCGTAGACAATAAAAAAATATTTTGGAACAGACTCCTAAACCCAATCATCCCAACACAGACACCAAACTCAGACTTATTGTCCTTTTTAACTCAATTAAGTCCTAGATTCTGTTTCCGGAAAAAGCACATGACTCCAGCAGGTCAGGAGAAACTGGGTCATAGAACAATGTCCTGCCAAACCACGTTAAGAAGGACATAATTTGATCAGACCTGGGTTCAACTACTATTTGAAATAATTTCAAATGTTGTAGCTGAGCTTGATTTTGCTTGCCTGGCACAATGGAACCAATAGAATAGTCCCAAAATGACAAACCTGCCCATCTGGGGAACTCCAGGCAGGGTAAATCAAACACAAATAATATATTTGGCGCACAATTGGCCCAGCGTCGTCCAGGGTAGGGGAGGGAATGGCCGGCAGGGATGTAGCTCAGTTGGTAGAGCATGGCGTTTGCAACGCCAGGGTTGTGGGTTCGATTCCCATGGGGGGCCAGTATGAAAAAAATAAAAAATAATAATGTATGCACTCACTAACTGTAAGTCGCTCTGGATAAGAGCGTCTGCGTAATGACTTAAATGTAAATGTATTTGAACCCAGTTCTGCACTTGATATGAAACACAAATTAATTCAATGTCCCTAATCTTTGGCTGGGATCTGGTTCATTTGTCTGATATTCTGGTTCCCTGTGGGGTACCTCATGGTGGGTAGTGTCCTGACAGGCTGGCCACACAGCAGTGGGTCTACAGTGGGCTGTGCTAATTAGGCCAGGGGGAACAGCAAATAGCTAGACCCTGGGAATATCTTTCCTTAAATAGAGCAGCCAGCCCTCTCTCTCTCTGATTCTGACTGGACCAGTTGGAGGCAGCCTAGAATGTTTCTATCTCCCACGGGAAGCTACATAACACCAGCCACCGAGCCTGTCCAGTCTGATCTGATAGAACTGACCCCCCAGGGCGTATTGGACAATGCCTGCCAAATACCGCTCCATCAAAACAGAACACGCTTTATTCATGCTTGACATGCTTCAGTTTTTGGATTCTGTGTATTTTATTGTCTCGGGGATGGCAGGTAGCCTAGAGGACTTTATTCCCTATGTAGTGCAGAGGAGGCTGGTGGGAGGAGCTATAGGAGGACTGGCTCAATGTAATGGCTGGAATTAAATCAATGTTTCCATTTGTTTGATGTGTTTGGTACCATTCCATTGATTCCATTCCAGCCATTACAATGAGTCCTTCCTCTTATAGCTCCCCTCACCAGCCTCCTCTGATATAGTGCACTATATAAGGAATAGGGTGCCATTTGGGACACAGTTTAAGACGCGATAATGAAACAAGAGGGCTGCTGGTCTCTGATCCCAGGTACGAACAACTGCCGTTGTGCCGTTAACAAGGAACCCTCCAGGAGCATTGCACCGCGGCTGACGCTGCGCGTCCTAATGTGTGTGTGTATATATGTGTCTGGGGGTCTTGGGAAAAAGGCAAAGGACGGATTTCTATTCTTGGTTTGTTCTGTCATAACACTGTGTTGTGTACTTGTTGTCGTACCTGGCAGACAATGATGATTAAGGCTGGCAGTGTGTGTGTGTATGTGTGTGTGCATGTGTCTGTTTTTAAGTAGTACACAGTACCTGGCAGATGGTGATGATTAGTGCTGGCAGTAAGAACACTGCTATGGTCATCCAGGTGACGTAGGCCTTGAGCCCCCACGGCTCAGCGAAGTGACCCCAGCACTCAAACTCTCCTGGAGAAACCTCAGACCTCCAGAAGATGAAGAACTGAGGGAGGGAGAGGGAGAGGGAAGAAGGGAGGAGGGAGAGGGAGGAGGGAGAGGGAGGAGGGAGGAGGGAGAGGGAGAGGGAGAGGGAGAGGGAGAGGGAGAGGGAGAGGGAGAGGGAGAGGGAGAGGGAGAGGGAGAGGGAGAGGGAGGAGGGAGGAGGGAGGAGGGAGAGGGAGAGGGAGAGGGAGAGGGAGAGGGAGAGGGAGAGGGAGAGGGAGAGGGAGAGGGAGAGGGAGAGGGAGAGGGAAGAAGGGAGGAGGGAGAGGGAGGAAGGGAGGAGGGAGAGGGAGGAGGGAGAGGGAGAGGGAAGAAGGGAGAAGGGAGAGGGAGAAGGAGGGAGAGGGAGAAGGAAGAAGGGAGAGGGAGGAGAGGGAGAAGGGAGAGGGAGAAGGGAGAGGGAGAAGGGAGAGGGAGAAGGGAGAAGGGAGAAGGGAGAGGGAGAGGGAGAAGGAGAAGGAGAAGGAGGGAGAGGGAGAAGGAAGGGAGAGGGAGGAGAGGGAGGAGAGGGAGAAGGGAGAGGGAGAAGGGAGAGGGAGAAGGGAGAAGGGAGAAGGGAGAGGGAGAGGGAGAAGGAGGGAGAGGGAGAAGGAAGAAGGGAGAGGGAGGAGAGGGAGAAGGGAAAGGGAGAAGGGAGAGGGAGAAGGAGGGAGAAGGAGGGAGAAGGGAGAAGGGAGAGGGAGAGGGAGAAGGAGGGAGAGGGAGAAGGAAGAAGGGAGAGGGAGGAGAGGGAGAAGGGAGAGGGAGAAGGGAGAGGGAGAAGGGAGAAGGGAGAAGGGAGAAGGGAGAAGGGAGAGGGAGAGGGAGAGGGAGAAGGAGGGAGAGGGAGAAGGAAGAAGGGAGAGGGAGGAGAGGGAGAAGGGAGAGGGAGAAGGGAGAAGGGAGAGGGAGAGGGAGAAGGAGGGAGAGGGAGAAGGAGGGAGAGGGAGAAGGAAGAAGGAAGAGGGAGAGGGAGGAGAGGGAGAAGGAGAAGGGATAGGGAGAAGGGAGAGGGAGAAGGGAGAGGGAGAAGGGAGAGGGAGAAGGAGGGAGAGGGAGAGGGAGAAGGGAGAAGGGAGAAGGGAGAAGGGAGAAGGGAGAAGGGAGAAGGGAGAAGGGAGAAGGTGGGAGGATGGAAGGAGGGAGGGATAGATGGAGAGGAGGGAGGAGGGAGGGGTGAAAGAGTCAAAACAAAACAAATGTCCTTCACAACTAACAAAACAGGAGACCACAATGTCTAGGAAATTTCCACTGAACTCATGATACAAAAATTACGCCTAAAAGGGGAACATCTTGAATTTGACTTTAGGCCCTGTAGTCTGGGCAGAAATGTCCCATTGAGACTTTTATTTAACCTTTATGTTAACAGGGAGTCATGATGAGATCAAGGTCTCTTTCACAGATCAGCCCTGTATATCCATCAATGCACATCAAACACATCAATATACACTACACACATCAATATACACAACAATATACAGTACACATCAATATTCACATAAATATGCAAAAAAGCAAAAGACAATGAGCTAGCATGTCATCTATATTGGTGCACACCTGATGTAGCCTATACTGAGGTACTACCTGATGTAGGCTATACTGAGGTACTACCTGATGTAGCCTATACTGAGGTACTACCTGATGTAGGCTATACTGAGGTACTACCTGATGTAGGCTATACTGAGGTACTACCTGATGTAGGCTATACTGAGGTACTACCTGATGTAGGCTATACTGAGGTACTACCTGATGTAGCCTATACTGAGGTACTACCTGATGTAGGCTATACTGAGGTACTACCTGATGTAGGCTATACTGAGGTACTACCTGATGTAGGCTATACTGAGGTACTACCTGATGTAGCCTATACTGAGGTACTACCTGATGTAGCCTATACTGAGGTACTACCTGATGTAGGCTATACTGAGGTACTACCTGATGTAGGCTATACTGAGGTACTACCTGAGTATAGCCTACATCAGGTAGTACCTCAGTTATGTATGCTCAAGTTCAGTTTTTTTGTCTTATTTCTTGTTTGTTTCACAATAAAAAACATTTTGCATCTTCAAAGTGGTAGGCATGTTGTCAATACTTTGTAGAACCACCTTTTGCAGCAATTACAGCTGCAAGTCGCTTGGGGTATGTCTCTATAAGCTTGGCACATCTAGCCACTGGGATGTTAGCCCATTCTTCAAGACAAAACTGCTCCAGCTCCTTCAAGTTGGATGGGTTCCGCTGGTGTACAGCAATCTTTAAGTCATGCCACAGATTCTCAATTGGATTGAGGTCTGGGCTTTGACTAGGCCATTCCAAGACATTTAAATGTTTCCTCTTAAACCACTCAAGTGTTGCTTTAGCAGTATGCTTAGGGTCATTGTCCTGCTGGAAGGTAAACCTCTGTCCAAGTCTCAAATCTCTGGAAGACTGAAACAGGTTTCCCTCAAGAATTTCCCTGTATTAAGCACCATCCATCATTCCTTCAATTCTGACCAGTTTCCCAGTCCCTGCCGATGAAAACCATCCCCACAGCATGATGCTGCCACCACCATGCTTCACTGTGGGGATGGTGTTCTCGGGGTGACGAGAGGTGTTGGCTTTGCGCCAGACATAGTGTTTTCCTTGATGGCCAAAAAGCTCAATTTTAGTCTCATCTGACCAGAGTACCTTCTTCCATATGTTTGGGGAGTCTCCCACATGCCTTTTGGCAAACACCAAACGTGTTTGCTTATTTTTTTCTTTAAGCAATGGCTTTTTTCTGGCCACTCTTCCGTAAAGCCCAGCGCTGTGGAGTGTACGGCTTAAAGTGGTCCTATGGACAGATACTCCAATCTCCGCTGTGAAGCTTTGCAGCTCCTTCAGGGTTATCTTTGGTCTCTTTGTTGCCTCTCTGATTAATGCCCTCCTTGCCTGGTCCGTGAGTTTTAGTGGTCGGCCCTCTCTTGGCAGGTTTGTTGTGGTGCCATATTCTTTCAATTTTTTAAATAATGGATTTAATGGTGCTCCGTGGGATGTTCAAAGTTTCTGATATTTTTTCATAACCCAAACCTGATCTGTACTTCTCCACAACTTTGTCCCTGACCTGTTTGGATAGCTCCTTGGTCTTCATGGTGCCGCTTGCTTGGTGGTGCCCCTTGCTTAGTGGTGTTGCAGACTCTGTGGCCTTTCAGAACAGGTGTATATATACTGAGATCCTGTGACACTTAGATTGCACACAGGTGGACTTTATTTAACTAATTATGTGACTTCTGAAGGTAATTGGCTGCACCAGATCTTATTTAGGGGCTTCATAGCAAAGGGGGTGAATACATATGCACGCACCACTTTTCCATTATTTATTTTTTAGAACTTTTTGAAACAAGTTCTTTTTTTTCATTTCACTTCACCAATTTTGACTATTTTGTGTATGTCCATTACATGAATCCAAATAAAAATCAATTTAAATTACAGGTTGCAATGCAACTAAATAGGAAAAACGCCAAGGTGGATGAATACTTTTGCAAGGCACTGTACTACCTGAGGTAGCTTATACTGAAGTACTACCTGAGGTAGCTTATACTGAAGTACTACCTGAGGTAGCTTATACTGAAGTACTACCTGAGGTAGCTTATACTGAAGTACTACCTGAGGTAGCTTATACTGAAGTACTACCTGAGGTAGCCTACAGTATACTGAACAGCAGGGCCAGTGTCCCTACCTCCATCTTGTTCTGAAGGCAGCTCTACCTCCATCTTGTTCTGAGGGCAGCTCTACCTCCATCTTGTTCTGAGGGCAGCTCTACCTCCATCTTGTTCTGTTGGCAGCTCTACCTCCATCTTGTTCTGAGGGCAGCTCTACCCCCATCTTGTTCTGAGGGCAGCTCTACCTCCATCTTGTTCTGAGGGCAGCTCTACCTCCATCTTGTTCTGAGGGCAGCTCTACCGCCATCTTGTTCTGAGGGCAGCTCTACCTCCATCTTGTTCTGAGGGCAGCTCTACCTCCATCTTGTTCTGAGGGCAGCTCTACCTCCATCTTGTTCTGAGGGCAGCTCTACCGCCATCTTGTTCTGATGGCAGCTCTACCTCCATCTTGTTCTGAGGGCAGCTCTACCTCCATCTTGTTCTGAGGGCAGCTCTACCTCCATCTTGTTCTGAGGGCAGCTCTACCTCCATCTTGTTCTGAGGGCAGCTCTACCTCCATCTTGTTCTGAGGGCAGCTCTACCTCCATCTTGTTCTGAGGGCAGCTCTACCTCCATCTTGTTCTGAGGGCAGCTCTACCTCCATCTTGTTCTGAGGGCAGCTCTACCGCCATCTTGTTCTGAGGGCAGCTCTACCTCCATCTTGTTCTGAGGGCAGCTCTACCTCCATCTTGTTCTGAGGGCAGCTCTACCTCCATCTTGTTCTGAGGGCAGCTCTACCTCCATCTTGTTCTGAGGGCAGCTCTACCTCCATCTTGTTCTGAGGGCAGCTCTACCGCCATCTTGTTCTGAGGGCAGCTCTACCTCCATCTTGTTCTGAGGGCAGCTCTACCTCCATCTTGTTCTGAGGGCAGCTCTACCTCCATCTTGTTCTGAGGGCAGCTCTACCTCCATCTTGTTCTGAGGGCAGCTCTACCTCCATCTTGTTCTGAGGGCAGCTCTACCTCCATCTTGTTCTGAGGGCAGCTCTACCTCCATCTTGTTCTGAGGGCAGCTCTACCGCCATCTTGTTCTGAGGGCAGCTCTACCTCCATCTTGTTCTGAGGGCAGCTCTACCTCCATCTTGTTCTGAGGGCAGCTCTACCTCCATCTTGTTCTGAGGGCAGCTCTACCTCCATCTTGTTCTGAGGGCAGCTCTACCTCCATCTTGTTCTGAGGGCAGCTCTACCGCCATCTTGTTCTGAGGGCAGCTCTACCTCCATCTTGTTCTGAGGGCAGCTCTACCTCCATCTTGTTCTGAGGGCAGCTCTACCTCCATCTTGTTCTGAGGGCAGCTCTACCTCCATCTTGTTCTGAGGGCAGCTCTACCTCCATCTTGTTCTGAGGGCAGCTCTACCTCCATCTTGTTCTGAGGGCAGCTCTACCGCCATCTTGTTCTGAGGGCAGCTCTACCTCCATCTTGTTCTGAGGGCAGCTCTACCTCCATCTTGTTCTGAGGGCAGCTCTACCTCCATCTTGTTCTGAGGGCAGCTCTACCGCCATCTTGTTCTGAGGGCAGCTCTACCGCCATCTTGTTCTGAGGGCAGCTCTACCGCCATCTTGTTCTGAGGGCAGCTCTACCTCCATCTTGTTCTGAGGGCAGCTCTACCTCCATCTTGTTCTGAGGGCAGCTCTACCTCCATCTTGTTCTGAGGGCAGCTCTACCTCCATCTTGTTCTGAGGGCAGCTCTACCTCCATCTTGTTCTGAGGGCAGCTCTACCTCCATCTTGTTCTGAGGGCAGCTCTACCTCCATCTTGTTCTGAGGGCAGCTCTACCTCCATCTTGTTCTGAGGGCAGCTCTACCGCCATCTTGTTCTGAGGGCAGCTCTACCTCCATCTTGTTCTGAGGGCAGCTCTACCTTCATCTTGTTCTGAGGGCACGGCGCTGCTGCCAGACCCTGAGCTCACCTGCGTGAATTGTTTGTTTGTTTATAGTTATATCGCTCAATATCGCTCAATTTTGTTTCATTTTGTCTAAGTCCAAGTGTGTCGCAAGTTTCAAAGTGGATTTTACATTGCATGTGTGACCCTGTTCATCCTGATTGCTGTAATATGCTACAAAATGTACAATCACTACCAGAGGTTGTATGTAGTCAGTGAGTAAATCAACCACCATCACCTACTCCCGTGAGTTTCTACTCTCTTTCAGAGATAAAGCTCACACTCTCCAAAACAGCATTGCTTTGCCTGATGGTTGTTCTAGAAAGTCAAAAAGGGAAACTAAGAAGAAGCGAGGCTCAACAGGTGTTGTCAGGAACAGACAGACTACGTAGGCGGGGAAGCCATCACCCACTCCCGGTGATCACCCTGTCAAATGTGCGGTTGCTAAATGATAATCACTCCAGAGAACGCGTTTCCATTGCTTCAGAGTCCAATGGCGGCCAGCAGTTCTTGTTGATGTTGCTTCCAGAATTTTCTTTACGGGCTACGAGCTTCAGCACTCGGCGGTCCCGTTCTGTGAGCTTGTGTGGCCTATCACTTCGCGGCTGAGCCGTTGTTGCTCCTAGACGTTTCCACTTCACAATAACAGCACTTACAGTTGATCGGGGCAGCACTACCAGGGCAGAAATTTGATGAACTGACCACGTTGAAAGTCATTGAGCTCTTCAGTAAGGCCATTCTACTGCCAATGTTTGTTTATGGAGATTGCGTGGCTGTGTGCTCGATTTTATACACCTGTCAGCAACAGGTGTGGCTGAAATAGCTGACTAATTTGAAGGGGTGTCCACATGCTTTTGTGTATATAGTGTATGTGCTTGGACCTAACAATAAGGAAGCTGCTGCCAGTATTACAGACCATTTCAATGCTGCGCTTTCACGATCGGCTGACCAGACAGTATTTGAGCTTGGGGATTTTAATACGCTCTCACCTCCCCACTCTGCAACAGTACGTCACCTGTCCGACTCGCTCAACTCGCATTGTGGACCAGTGTTATGGCAACGTAGAGGACACATACAAGGCAGTGTGCATTTGAGAGCACCCATCGGGAAATCAGACCATAAAGTTATGCATCTCCTATCGAGATACAGGCAGCAGGTGAAAAACCTGTAGAGAAATCCACTCAGGTATGGAAAGAGGAGAGCAGGGAGGAGCTCAAGGACTGCTTTGACGTCACAGACTGGTGCAGGGATCCCCATGAGTTGACAGACAGCATCACATCATACATCCAGTTCTGGGAGTATACTGTCATTAACACAAAAACTGTCAGAGTATTTCCCCAAAACAAGCCCTGGGTGTCTAAGGAATTGAAAATGTGCCTAAATGAAAATAAGTTTGCTTCCCTGAAAGTAGATACTGATGCTGTAAACAAGAAAGAAAAGGAATTCAGGTCAAAAATGTGGAAAGCTAAAAAAAGGATGAAGTGGAGCAGAGGTTCTGTACAGGCAATCCAAGACAAGCATGATGGGAAGAGAGAACAATCACATTGCAGACTGTACATCCTTTGTAAATGACCTTAAAGTAGATTTGACGTTGATTTTAAAGACGAATGTCAACAAATATGTGACAGCATCCCCAATTCCGCTCCTGTCCAGATACTAGAGAACAAGGTGGCCTCATGCCTGTCACATATCAAGCCACACAAACCACCGGGCCCAGGCACACTACGGGGCAAAGTACTGAAGGTCTGCGCCGAGAACCTATAATGGAGTCTTCACACGACTGTTTCAACTCCTGCTGAGCACCCTGCACAGTGCCAAACTCCTGGAAGGTGCCGACCATTGTACCGGTGCCTAAGAAGCCAAGGACCAAATCAACAAATGGCTTTTGACCTGTGGCCTTCATGCCCCTTTTGGCCAAATGCATGGGAAGGGTTGTCAGTAAGCACCTTACCCTGTCCATAGCAGATCAACTGGACCCGTTACAGTTTGCCTGTAAGGCACAGAGGAGGACTGAGGATGCTACCCTGACCTTGGTGAACATGGTGACTAGTCACATTCAACATGCTAAATCATATGCACACATTTTATTATTGATTTTAGTTCAGCTTTCAATACAATGCAAATACACACACTGCTGAAATGATTACTGGACCAGAATGTCAACGGAGGCCTCGCATGTTGGATTAAGGACTTTTTAACTGACTGCCCACAGAGGGTCCTCAGGAATGGGGCCCTCTCTGATGAACTGACCCTGAACACAGGGGCGCCCCAGGGGTGTGTCCTTTCACCGTTGTTGTTCTCTATCTACACTAATGAGATGAAGATCCAAGGAAACAATGTGAGCCTTTTCAAGTACGCGGATGACATGGCTCTGGTGGGACTATTTTTTAAAGATGCTACGTCAGATGGGGACAGCTATTTTAAACAAGCCAACAACCTTCAAAAATGGTGCCGGTCAAGTGCCCTCCACATCAATGTGGACAAGACAACAGAGCTGATCATCAATGGCAACAACCTCCCAATGTCCCAACCACTCTCTCTGAACGACCAACCAGTGGAGGTGTTTGAGTGTTTCAAAGACCTAGGGACACAAATTGATGACAAGCTGAGCTTCACAGAGAATGCAGACCTTTTTTTTTAAAGCAAGCCAGCACCTGTTTCTAATCAGGAAATTGAAGGGGTTTGGGGTCAACCAGGATGTTCTAGAGAGGGTGTACAGCAGCTTGGTGGAGAGCATCCTCATGTTCAATATGACAGTCTGATATGGTAATCTGAGCGTGAGGAGCAAAAGCAAACCTACCAGAATAGTAAACACAGCCAGCAAAGTAATTGGTCGACCACAGGCACAGTTGAGCAGTCTGTTCCACAAGGCAACCAAAAACAAGGCACTGGCTGTCGTTGGCGACCCCTCCCACCCTCTACCCCCTCAATCCGTAAGGCTTCCCTCTGGCCGGCACTTCAGGCCAAGTGCTGTTGCTTGTGCTGTAGGACTACTAAATGCAACGTAAATTGTATCGGTATATGTACTTATCTATCCAGTCCAGTTGAAGCAGTGGTCAGTTGTGAGTGAATGTATCAATGTCCTCTATATTTTTAGTGTATGCAACATGATGGACTGACTAGTTTAAATGTGTGTGATGTGAGAATGTATGTGTATGTGATTATTTTAATGTAAGGTGATGTCAAAGAAACATCCTGGATGGACAATAAAGTTGTATTCTATTCTATGTATTCTATCTTGGTCTGAGGGCAGCTGTATCTCCATCTTGTTCTGAGGGCAGCTCTACCTCCATCTTGTTCTGAGGGCAGCTCTACCTCCATCTTGTTCTGAGGGCAGCTCTACCTCCATCTTGTTCCGAGGGCAGCTCTACCTCCATCTTGTTCCGAGGGCAGCTCTACCTCCATCTTGTTCCGAGGGCAGCTCTACCTCCATCTTGTTCTGAGGGCAGCTCTACCTCCATCTTGTTCTGAGGGCAGCTCTACCTCGAGGTTTGTTGGGTGAAGTAAACGGTAAGTGGGCAGAGGCTGTCATGTTAGGGTTAGGGTTGTGGTTGAGGCTAGGGTTAGGGTTGAGCTGGGATGTGGACATGAAGCTAGGGTTAGGGTTGAAGCTAGGGTTAGGGTTGAGCTGGGATGTGGATATGAAGCTAGGATTAGGGTTGAGGCTAAGGTTAGGGTTGAGCTGGGATGTGGACATGAAGCTAGGGTTAGGGTTGAGGGTTAGGGTTGAGCTGGGATGTGGACATGAAGCTATAGTTAGGGTTGAGGTTAGGGTTGAGCTGGGATGTGGACATGAAGCTAGGGTTAGGGTTGAGGCTAAGGTTAGGGTTGAGCTGGGATGTGGACATGAAGCTAGGGTTAGGGTTGAGGCTAAGGTTAGGGTTGAGCTGGGATGTGGACATGAAGCTAGGGTTAGGGTTGAGCTGGGATGTGGACATGAAGCTAGGGTTAGGTTTAGTGTCCCATACAGTACCTACCTGTGGTTTGGAGAACAGTAGGGCCAGGCCCCAGGCCGTCATGATAGGGTAAGGGTCGGGGTTAGGGTCAGGATTAGGGTCAGAAGGCAGTGATAGTGTTCCTACCTGTGGTATGGAGAGCAGTATGGCCAGGCCCCAGGCCGTCATGATAGGGGTGTTCCAGCGTGACACGGACCCACCACGGTAGGCCTGCAGTGGGCAACAGATGGCATAGTGCCGATCTACCGTCATGGCAACGATCATATAGGAGGACGCAAACATCCCTACGATCTGCAGGTACTTTACTGAGCGACACAGAAAATCTGGCCCCTGGAACCTTTCTGTGATGTCCCACACCAGCTGGGGAAGCACCTGAGGGACGGACAGGAAACAGGAGGATATTAAACTTGGCTATGTTAGATACTAGCATACTACTTAGAATCCATGAATCAATACATGATGCTAGTGTGGACATAGAAACAGAGTAGACTAGCTCCTAAAGCAATGGAATAAAAATAATATTTATTTGAATGCTCAGGCCATTTCCATTGTGTTTTGAGAACTGCGCCCAGTCCACCACACAATGGTGGGCGAGTGTGTGCTTACTTGACAGGTCCACACTCAATACATAAGGGTGCCAGTATGTCAGCGCATTAGAGGGGTTGGGAATAGTTGACTCATTCATACTGTTGTAATCAAAGCCATTAGTAAACATGCTAGAGGGGTCACCCTAGCTTGCTGCACCATACAGTATGTCATCATTACATAGATCACTCATAGGCTACTGATGTTGATTACAGTACACCAATGTGGTGCCTAGCAACCAGAACAGGGTTGGGATCAATCTCAAGAAAACTGGAGTCGACTCCATACTCTGAGGTGTCAGTCTCACCTGGAACAGTGCCACCACCAGGTCAGCCAGACACAGGTTGACCATGAACAGGTGCATGGGAGCGTTTTGTTTCCTCCTGCGGAGCAGCACCCACAGTACAAAGCCGTTTCCCAGGGTAGTCAGGGCCAGCACCAGGCCCAGCACCCCTATCTCGGCCCGGGCCAGGCCCAGATCCCTCACCCTGGGCTGGGGTAAGGCATGGGGCGTGGTGGTTGAGGTGTTCTCTGGGATAATCCCGTAGAAGGACCCCACCCCTCCATGAGAACTGTTGAGGGACGTGAAGTCGAAGAAGAGGGAGGAAGTGAGGTTGTTTCTTCCTGCCGTCGCGGACGTCAGAGAGGAGTGGCCTAATCCATCCCAAACTGTTTTCTCTGAGATACTTTCCATGCCTGCATAATAACAAAAACAAAACAACAGAAACCTTAGAAAAATAATAATGATACAATCTCCTCCTGAGTTTGTTTGGGGGAGAGAGAAGGCACAGAGGGCCTGCGGAAATAACCTAGTGCTGTATCCCAGCCCTTTTCTCTACCGGAGCATGCAAGTCACAAGCTTACCCTGTTTGTTTGCGATTAAATCAACTTTGCGGCTAAGATTTGATAATAAACCATTGGTTTGTTAGTTTGGGATAATCCCATTTTTATTAAATGATCTTCAATTGCCCCCCAATTTGTTGGACAGACGAGTTGTCTTACTATCCCCATCCCTTCCTATGTCTTAGCACTCTCTCTGTCCAAACATCTTGTCAATACTTCTGGCATCTTTCTTTGACTCTTCCAGGGTCAATATAACAGCAACAAACTGTGTGATTTGGGGAAAAGAGCTGCATGCTTCTAGCAAGGAAATAGAAGAGACAGAGAGAGAGATAGACAGATAGACTGAGAAAGAGAGAGAAAGAGAGTGTGTGTGTTTGAGAGAGAGAGAGAGAGAGAGAGAGAGAGAGAGAGAGAGAGAGAGAGAGAGAGAGAGAGAGAGAGAGAGAGGGAGAGAGAGAGAGAGAGAGGGAGAGAGAGAGAGAGAGAGAGAGAGAGAGAGAGAGAGGGAGAGAGAGAGAGAGAGAGAGAGAGAGAGAGAGAGAGAGAGAGAGAGAGGGAGAGAGAGAGAGAGAGAGAGAGAGAGAGAGAGAGAGAGAGAGAGAGAGAGAGAGAGAGAGAGAGAGAGAGAGAGAGAGAGAGAGAGAGAGAGAGAGAGAGAGAGAGAGAGAGAGAGAGAGAGAGAGAGAGAGAGAGAGAGAGAGAGACATGGAAAGTGGTGTTGGGGGAAAAACATCCAACATTATAAAATCCATGTACACAAGCAACAACTGTGCGGTTAAAATTGGCAACCAAGAATTCACAAAATGGGACAAACACCAAATTGAGACTCTGCATGCAGAATTCTGCAAAAAGATCCTCAATGTACAACGAAAAACACAAAATAATGCATGCAGAGCAGAATTAGACGGATACCCGCTAATGATCAAAATCCAGAAAAGAGCCTTTAAAATCTATAACCACTTAAAAGGAAGCGATTCCCAAACCTTCCATAACAAAGCCATCACCTACAGAGAGATGAACTAGGAGAAGTCCCCTAAGCAAGCTGGTCCTGGGGCTCTGTTCACAAACACAAACAGACCCCACAGAGCCCCAGGACAACAACACAATTAGACCCAACCAAATCATGAGAAAACAAAAAGAGAATTACTTGACACATTGGAAAGAATTAACAAAAAAACAGAGCAAACTAGAATGCTATTTGGCCCTAAACAGAGAGTACACAGTTTCAGAATACCTGACCACTGTGACTGACCCAAACTTAAGGAAAGCTTTGACTATGTACAGACTCAGTGAGCATAGCCTTGCTATTGAGAAAGGCCGCATTTGTACTTTAACTGTTTGCACATTGTTACAACACTGTATATGGACATAATATGACATTTGAAATGTATTTATTCTTTTGGAACTTCTGAGTGTAATGTTTACTGTTAATATTTATTGTTTATTTCACTTTTGTTTACTATCTACTTCACTTGCTTTGGCAATGTTAACATACGTTTCCCATGCCAATAAAGCCCTTAAATTGAATTGAAATTGAATTGAGAGAGAGAGAGAGAGAGAGAGAGAGAGAGAGAGAGAGAGAGAGAGAGAGAGAGAGAGAGAGAGAGAGAGAGAGAGAGAGAGAGAGAGAGAGAGAGAGAGAGAGAGAGAGAGAGAGAGAGAGAGAGAGAGAGAGAGAGAATAGGCCCCATTAAGGCCAGCCCAGACACTTTATTTCATTGATTGTGATCTTCCTGGTAGGTTTGGCATGAAGATATAAATAGCTTTTACAGGTCATGTCATTGTCTTGTTATAAAACAACCAAAGCACATGTAAGTCAGTTTATAGCATTCCATCATTGGTTACTCTGAGAGTTCCTCATATTGACATTGGCTGCGGCCTCAGGACCCATGGTGCTAACCTTGGAAAAGTAATTCCAATTTCTTCTCCTTCCTCTATTACTAATAGGGATAGACCAAATGGTGCAATCTTATAGTGAAATCAACCATATCAATATCAACCATCAAACAGGGCCTGCAACTGCCATTGAACGTAACTTGTTTGAGTTGGAGTTTTCATGTGACTTTAAAAATCGTAAAGGACTTGGGTTGATGCATCTAAACATTAGGAGCTTACTTCCTAAACTGGATTACATCAAGACATTCTGGTATTGACTGAAACATGAATTTCTGGGGACATTCTGGACTCTGATATTAATATTTTGGGTTATCATGTGTTCAGAGAATGAGAGGACGGCAGGTAGCTTAGTGGGTAAGAGCGTTGTGCCAGTAACCGAAAGGTCGCTGGTTTTAATCCCCGAGCCGACTAGGTGAAAAATCTGTCGATGTGCCCTTAAGCAAGGCACTTAACCCTAATTGCTCCTGTAAGTCGCTCTGGATAAGAGCGTCTGCTAAATGACTAAAATGTATATGTGGGGGAGTGGCACATTTTTACTGAAATCCATTTCCCTTGCCAAAATGTCTATCCAAAACTGTTATAGGGGTCTATAATCCTCCCTCGGCTAACCTTAATGCACTCGAGGAGTTAACTAGTTTGTTGTCTTCTTTTACTAAATCAGAAGTTATTATCCTGGGTGACCTAAATTATGATTGGGAAATGCAGGCTTCAGACAATCAAAAAAACATGTGTAATGATCTAAGCCTGACCCAGCTGGTGACTAAGCCTACACGGCCCAACCCTAGAAATCCTTCAAAGTCAACTCTGATTGATCTTATTTTAACGAATACACCAGAGAAATATGTTTCTACTGGTGTCTTTGCCCAAGACATTAGTAACCATTGCCCAGTTGTTTGTGTTAGAGATGTGAAAATACAAAAATCAAAGCCTCGTGTCATCACAGAGGAACTTTAAAAACTTCAGTGAACAGGCTTTTTTACATGATCTTGATTTAAGTGATCTTGATTTGTATTTCAGCTATCCCTGAACCTGATTTAGCTTTGAGCCTCTTTACAGATGTCTCCAATGCTATTGTGGAAAATCATGCTCCCTTCAAATAATTAAGGGTTAAAGGTAGATCGAATGCCTGGTACACTCCGGAATTATCAGAAGTCATTCATAAAAGAGATTATGCTTGGGTCAAGGCCAGGAACACAGGTTTAGGCCCGGACTGGCAAGTTTTAAAGCAACTGAGGAATCATTGTGTAAAACAAATCAGAAAGGCTAACTCTGATTATTATGTAATCGCGTTTTCAGAATGTAATGGGAACCCGGCTAAATTCTGGATAACTGTAAAATCCATGAAGGGTTCTACATCCTCCTCTCTGCCACAGCAAATTAATTCAGACATGGGCCTCATTACTGAAAAAAATACCATCATTGATGCATTTAATCACCATTTTATTTCAGTGGGCGATCTCTTTGAAATAACTTCTAAGCCTATTCACAATGATATTGGGCTGGATGTTGATAGGGGAAACTTGGTGAATGTTCAGAGAAATGATAGTCAAAGCTTTTCTTTTAGAAGTCCTGAATGCTTTGCTAGCAATAGACAACAGGAAATCCACAAGGGCCAACCAATTGGATCCTGGTCTGCTTAACTGTGCAGCTCCCATCATTGTTGGCACAATAACCTACATTTTTTATTTAACAATGTTCTCAGGAAATATTCCAAAAGTATGGAAATCAGCTCTTGTGCTGCCACTCCATAAGGTCGGGGAGAGTAGTGATCTTTAATAATTATCGCCCCATTTCAAGGCTTCCTTGTCTAGCTAAGATTCTCGAATCCTTGGTAAATGTACAACTTTGCTCTTTTTTCTCTGAGAAATATATTTTGAATGTAAACCAATACGGGTTTAGGCCTGGGCATTGCAACCACTTTAGTCGTCAATGATCTTGTCAATGCTTTAGACATTAAAAATGAAATATGCTGCTTTTTTTTGTGGACCTGTCAAAGGCTTTTGATACTGTTGATCAAATTATTTTATATTGTATTATACAGGGCACATTTGGAAAAGAGACCTAGGTCTCAATATGGCTTCCCTGTCAAAATAAAGGTTGAAAAATTTATTATAAAAAATTAAGATTTCACTTTATGATGCACTACTTTTGACCAAGGCCCATAGTAGTGCCCTATATAAGGAATATGGTGCTATTTGGGACTTACTCCCTGACATTTGGCCCAGTCACAGGCAGCACATACACGCTTTTTGAACATACTGTTCTCAGATTTAAAAAAAATCCTCTTCCCGTGCAACCGTCCGTCCGTCCGTCTGTCTATTTCTTTCTCTTTCTTTCTTTAAAACCTCTTCTCTCTTTCCATCTTTCTCTCGCTCTCTCAATTCAATATACTTTATTGACATGGAAAGCAAAACACTTACAAT
Source organism: Coregonus lavaretus (assembly GCF_964263955.1). Taxonomy (NCBI): domain Eukaryota; kingdom Metazoa; phylum Chordata; class Actinopteri; order Salmoniformes; family Salmonidae; genus Coregonus; species Coregonus lavaretus. Next base: position 36,876 of record NW_028166868.1, read on the forward strand.
GTCAAAGTAAACATATAACCATGATGGTCCACACACACACACACACACACACACACACACACACACACACACACACACACACACACACACACACACACACACACAACAACAACAACAACAACAACAACAACAACAACAACAAACCCAACAACAGAGCCATCTGCCTGCCTCCCTGGAGGTAGGCTGGTCATGGCTCACATCAACACCAATATCCTAGAAACCCTAGACCCCACTCCAATTTGCATACCGCCCCAACAGATCCACAGATGATGCAATCTCTATTGCAATCCACACTGCCCTTTCACACCTGGACAAGAGGAACACCTACGTCAGAATGCTATTCATTGACTACAGCTCAGCGTTCAACACCATAGTGCCCTCAAAGCTCATCACTAAGCTAAGGACCCTGGGACTAAACACCTCCCTCTGCAACTGGATCCTGGACTTCCTGATGGGCCACCCCCAGGTAGTAAGAGTAGGTAACAACACATCTGCCACGCTGATCCTCAACACGGGGGGCCCTCAGGGGTGCTTGCTCAGTCCCCTCCTATACTCCCTGTTCACCCATGACTGCATGGCCAGGCACGACTCCAACACCATCATTAAGTTTGCCGACGACACAACAGTGGTAGGCCTGATCACCGACAACGATGAGACAGCCTATAGGGAGGAGGTCAGAGACCTGGCCGTGTGGTGCCAGGATAACAACCTATCCCTCAATGTGACCAAGACAAAGGAGATGATTGTGGACCACAGGTAAAAAAAGAGGACTGAGCACGCCGCCATTCTCATCGATGGGGCTGTAGTGGAACAGGTTGAGAGCTTCAAGTTCCTTGGTGTCCATGACACCAACAAACTATCATGGTCCAAACACACCAAGACAGTCGTGAAGAGGGCACGACAAAGCCTATTCCCCCTCAGGAGACTGGAAAGATTTGGCATGGGTCCTCAGATCCTCAAAAAGTTATACAGCTGCACCATTGAGAGCATCCTGACTGGTTGCATCACCGCCTGGTATGGCAACTGCTCGGCCTGCGACCGCAAGGCACTCCATACATTTACATTTACGTCATTTAGCAGACGCTCTTATCCAGAGCGACTTACAAATTGGTGCATTCACCTTATAGCCAGTGGGATAACCACTTTACAATATGTTTTTTTTTCTTTCTTTGGGGTGGGGTAAGGGGGGGTAGAAGGATTACTTTATCCTATCCCAGGTATTCCTTAAAGAGGTGGGGTTTCAAGTGTCTCCGGAAGGTGGTGAGTGACTCCGCTGTCCTGGCGTCGTGAGGGAGCTTGTTCCACCATTGGGGTGCCAGAGCAGCGAACAGCTTTGACTGGGCTGAGCGGGGACTGTTCTTCCGCAGAGGTAGGGGAGCCAGCAGGCCAGAGGTGGATGAACGCAATGCCCTTGTTTGGGTGTAGGAACTGATCAGAGCCTGAAGGTACGGGGGTGCCGTTCCCCTCACAGCTCCGTAGGCAAGCACCATGGTCTTGTAGCAGATGTGAGCTTCAACTGGAAGCCAGTGGAGTGTGCGGAGGAGCGGGGTGACGTGAGAGAACTTGGGAAGGTTGAACACCAGACGGGCTGCGGCATTCTGGATGAGTTGTAGGGGCTTAATGGCACAGGCAGGGAGCCCAGCCAACAGCGAGTTGCAGTAATCCAGACGGGAGATGACAAGTGCCTGGATTTGGACCTGTGCCGCTTCCTGTGTAAGGCAGGGTCGTACTCTCTGAATGTTGTAGAGCATGAACCTACAGGATCGGGTCACCGCCTTGATGTTAGCGGAGAACGACAGGGTGTTGTCCAGGGTCACGCCAAGGCTCTTTGCACTCTGGAAGGAGGACACAACAGTGTTGTCAACCGTGATGGCGAGATCATGGAACGGGCAGTCCTTCCCCGGGAGGAAGAGCAGCTCCATCTTGCCGAGGTTCAGCTTGAGGTGGTGATCCGTCATCCACACTGATATGTCTGCCAGACATGTAGAGACGCGATTCGCCACCTGGTTATCAGAAGGGGGAAAGGAGAAGATTAGTTGTGTGTCGTTTGCGTAGCAATGATAGGAGAGGCCATGTGAGGATATAACAGAGCCAAGTGACTTAGTGTATAGCGAGAATAGGAGAGGGCCTAGAACTGAGCCCTGGGGGACACCAGTGGTGAGAGCACGTGGTGCGGAGACAGATTCTCGCCACACCACTTGGTAGGAGCGACCAGTCAGGTAGGACGCAATCCAAGAGTGAGCCGCGCCGGAGATGCCCAACTCAGAAAGGGTGGAGAGGAGGCTTTGATGGTTCACAGTATCAAAGGCAGCAGACAGGTCTAGAAGGACAAGAGCAGAGGAGAGAGAGTTAGCTTTAGCAGTGCGGAGAGCCTCCGTGACACAGAGAAGAGCAGTATCAGTTGAATGACCAGTCTTGAAACCTGACTGGTTTGGATCAAGAAGGTCATTCTGAGAGAGATAGCAAGAGAGTTGGCTAAAGACGGCACGCTCAAGAGTTTTGGAGAGAAAAGAAAGAAGGGATACTGGTCTGTAGTTGTTGACATCGGAGGGATCGAGTGTAGGTTTTTTGAGAAGGGGTGCAACTCTCGCTCTCTTGAAGGGACATAGCCAGCGGTCAAGGATGAGTTAATGAGCGAGGTGAGGTAAGGGAGAAGGTCACCGGAGATGGTCTGGAGAAGAGAGGAGGGGATAGGGTCAAGTGGGCAGGTTGTTGGGCGGCCGGCCATCACAAGTCGCAAGATTTCATCTGGCGAGAGAGGGGAGAAAGAAGTCAAAGCATAGGGTAGGGCAGTGTGAGCAGGACCAGCAGTGTCATTTGACTTAACAAACGAAGATCGGATGTCGTCAACCTTCTTTTCAAAATGGTTGACGAAGTCATCCACAGAGAGGGAGGGGGGGGAGAGGGGGAGGAGGATTCAGCAGGGAGGAGAAGGTGGCAAAGAGCTTCCTAGGGTTAGAGGCAGATGCTTGGAATTTAGAATGGTAGAAAGTGGCTTTAGCAGCGGAAACAGAGGAAGAAAATGTAGAGAGGAGGGAGTGAAAAGATGCCAGGTCCGCAGGGAGTCTAGTTTTCCTCAATTTCCGCTCGGCTGCCCGGAGCCCTGTTCTGTGAGCTCGCAATGAGTCGTCAAGCCACGGAGCAGGAGGGGAGGACCGAGCCGGCCGGGAGGATAGGGGACATAGAGAGTCAAAGGATGCAGAAAGGGAGGAGATGAGGGTTGAGGAGGGTTGAGGAGGCAGAATCAGGAGATTGGAGGGAGAAGGATTGAGCAGAGGGAAGAGATGATAGGATGGAAGAGGAGAGAGTAGCGGGAGAGAGAGAGCAAAGGTTGCGACGACGCATTACCATCTGAGTAGGGGCAGAGTGAGTAGTGTTGGAGGAGAGCGAGAGAGAAAAGGATACAAAGTAGTGGTCGGAGACATGGAGGGGAGTTGCAGTGAGATTAGTAGAAGAACAGCATCTAGTAAAGATGAGGTCAAGCGTATTGCCTGCCTTGTGAGTAGGGGGGGACGGTGAGAGGGTGAGGTCAAAAGAGGAGAGGAGTGGAAAGAAGGAGGCAGAGAGAAATGAGTCAAAGGTAGACACAGGGAGGTTAAAGTCACCCAGAACTGTGAGGGGTGAGCCATCCTCAGGAAAGGAACTTATCAAGGCGTCAAGCTCATTGATGAACTCTCCAAGGGAACCTGGAGGGCGATAAATGACAAGGATGTTAAGCTTGAATGGGCTAGTGACTGTGACAGCATGGAATTCAAATGAGGAGATAGACAGATGGGTCAGGGGAAAAAGAGAGAATGTCCACTTGGGAGAGATGTGGATTCCTGTGCCACCACACCGCTGACCAGATGCTCTCGGGGTATGCAAGAACACATGGTCAGACGAGGAGAGAGCAGTAGGAGTAGCAGTGTTTTCAGTGGTAATCCATGTTTCCGTCAGCGGCAAGAAGTCGAGGGACTGGAGGGTAGCATAGGCTGGGATGAACTCTGCCTTGTTGGCTGCAGAACGGCAGTTCCAGAGGCTGCCGGAGACCTGGAACTCCACGTGGGTCGTGCGTGCAGGGACCACCAGGTTAGAGAGGCAGCAGCCACACGGTGTGAGGCGTTTGTATAGCCTGTGCGGAGATGAGAGAACAGGGATAGACAGAGGCATAGTTAACAGGCTACAGAAAATCGCTACAATAATGCAAAGGAGATCGGAATGAAATGAACTAAACATCTGGGAAAGCGAGAGAGCGGGGCCTCCCTCACTTACGTTTCACTGAAACACCCAAATATAACTCTCCCAACTTTCACCTCAGAAACTATAATTGTTGTAAACTACAGCGGTTCAATGTTTTCTAGGAATAGACTAACTTAGTTCATTCAGCTAGCTAACTTGGTACAGTATTCTTCCGTGAAAACCGTCCAGGGCACCTAGTCCTATGACGCCACAGCCAACTAGCATGCCAGCCTCCAACAACACGGTTTAGCACCAATACTCGGCCACAACAAACCACCAGTGTGTCAACACGCCAAGCAGATCATACGTGTCCGTGTCTAACGTTGTAGCCATGATTAGAGGGGAGTGCGTACGGCCCAGTACATCACTGGGGCCAAGCTTTCTGCCATCCAGGACCTCTATACCAGGCGGTGTCAGAGGAAGGCCCTAAAAATTATCAAAGATTCCAGCCACCCTAGTCATAGACTGTTCTCTCTGCTACCGCACAACAAGCAGTACAGGAGCGCCAAGTCTAGGTCCAAAAGGCTTCTTAACAGCTTATACCCCCAAGCCATAAGACTCCTGAACAGCTAATCATGGCTACCCGGACTATTTGCATTTGGAACACATGGGAACAGAACATTACCATTATAGACTGCTGTTGTCCTCTAACAGTCCTCTAACTAATCAGAACCCCTACTACTCACTTATGTTGGGAGTTATATTACCTTTTTGTAACCTTGTCCAGTTGATTTTAAAGTCAATTGAACATTCAGTCCATATTCATCATTATCAATTTAGGTAGGGCAGCATGTCCAAAACACTCTATGTTTTTTAAAGTCTAATGAACATTCATTCCATATTCATCATTATCAATTTGCGGAGGGTGGCATGTCCAAAACAATCTCTATGTAGCCTATACTGTGAAAGTCAAAACCAAAAGATGGCTTCTCTTGAACTCCTGAAGTATCCTGTAGCTCCCACATCATCAGTCTGTCTACTCTATCTCTATATAACCTATCTTTCAGTCGTTTAGCCATTATAGCACTATAAAGGACATGCAACAATACAGGTGAACATTTTGTCCCACAATAGCGTACCTTGCCAAAACAACCTATTAAATGTTAATAGAGCCGACCACACCTCACTGCACACACTGATGCAGCCATTACTCACCGGCCCTCACTGCACACACTGATACAGCCATTACTCACCGGCCCTCACTGCACACACTGATACAGCCATTACTCACCGGCCCGCATTGCAAACACTTGTGTGCAGCTGCTTGACTTGCATTGAAGGTTCTCTCCTTAAGCCATAGTCAATTCAGGTTGGCACTGACTGACTTGCGCACATCTCTCTATTTACACAATAGACCATCCAGGCCCAAGGGTTTGTTGGGTTCAGGGCCGGCTCTAGCCTTTTGGGGACCCTAAGCGAGATTTGGTTGGTGTACGTTTTAATTTACATTACCTGCAATTCTACACATTTTGCCATGGGGCGGAGAGAAATGTTTGCAATTTTATAACAAACTTCATGCAATTCTACTCATTTTGACACTTGGGCAGAAATGAAAAGGTTTTACTGCTAATTTCCTGCAGTTCTACCCATTTTGCCATGGGGTGGAGAGATATTTTTTCAATTTTAAAGCAAATTTCCTGCAATTCTACACATTTTGCCATGACTTATGCCATGTTCATGATATCTGAATGAGAGTGACTAACAAAATCAATGGAGGCCCCAAGGAGTTCAGGGCCCCTGGGGCCCTAAGCGCCCTGGGGCCCTAAGCGACCGTGTATCCCTCTTATGTCCGCAGCCTGCGCTGGTTGGGTTCAATCAATCACATTTATTCCTAAAGCCCTTTTTACATCAGGAAGAAACCTAGGGAGGAACCAGGCTCTGAGGGGTGGCCAGTCCTCTTCTGGCTTTGCCGGGTGGAGATTATAAGAGTACATGGACATTAAGGCCAGATTGTTCTTCAAGATGTTCAAACGTTCATAGATGACCAGCAGGGTCAAATAATAATCACAGTGGTTGTAGAGGTTGCAACAGGTCAGTACCTCAGGAGAAAATGTCAGTTGGCTATTCATAGCCCGAGCATTCAGAGGTCGAGACAGCGGTTGCGGTAGAGAGAGAGAGAGTCAAAAATAGCAGGTCCAGGACAAGGTAGCACGTCCTGTGAACAGGTCAGTGTTCTATAGCCGATGGCAGAACAGTTGAAACTGGAGCAGCAGCACGACCAGGTGGACTGGGGACAGCCAGGAGTCATCAGGTCAGGTAGTCCTGAGGCATGGTCCTAGGGCTCAGGTCCTCCGGGAGGGGAGGGAGAGAGGGAGAGAATAGGATTCTGATCGGGGTGACAAAATCTTACAAGACTTATCAAAAACCTATAGGATAAATTCACTTTTAATCCATCTGTCTGAATATTTCAAGACATGGCATGTGAGGGTGCAGTGAGATACCCGATGGGTTGGACCATACTTTTCTCATCAATCATCTTGAAAAAACACACTTAAAAATAAATAAACCAATCCTCCATCGTTAACACAATGGAAAGGTGAAATGCTTTATTGTATAAATGTTGAAGTGTGTGGGTGATGGAAAGAAACACAATAGTGCATTTTGAGGCAGCGCTGGAGATTGGGTTGTGAGCAGGTGAGTCTGGGCAGGGGTGATTTTGTGGACGTTTGTGTGTGTTTGTATGTTAATGTTTTGTATTGTTAAAAAACATCATAAAAAAATTTATATAGGATCCAATCGGTCACTTTTGATTTCCAATAGGAAAAAAAGTAGTCAAATAATAGGATTCCAATAGGATTCTGATAGAGGTGATACAAAATCCTATAGGATTGCGAGAATCATATAGGGTCCAATAGGATTACTTTTATTTCTAATAAGATAAAAGTAGTCCAATAGGATTCCAATAGGATTCTGATAAAGGTGATACAAAATCCTATAGGATTGTGAGAGTCCTATAGGATACTATTGGAAAAATCACTAAACCTATAGGATTTTTGACTAGGGGATCATATCCACACAAGTTCCAAATGTATACTGTACAAAAATATAAACGCAACATGTAAAGTGTTGGTCCCATGTTTCGTGAGCTAAAATAAAAGATCCCAGAAATGTTTCATATGCACCAAAATATTATTTATCTAAAATGTTGTGCACAAATTTGTTTACATCCCTTTTAGTGAACATTTCTCCTTTCCCAAGATAATCCATCCACCTGACAGGTGTGGCATATCAAGAAGCTGATTAAACAGCATGATCATTACACAGGTGCACCTTGTGCTGGGGACAATAAAAGGCCACTCTAAAATGTGCAGTTTTTCCACAGATGTCTCAAGTTTTTTGAAGGAACGTGCAACTGGCATGCTGACTGCAGGAATGTCCACCAGAGCTGTTGCCAGAGAATGTAATGTTAATTTCTCTACCATAAGTCGCCTCCAAATGTACTGCCTAATTTAGAGAATTTGACAGTACATCCAACCGGGCTCACAACCGCAGACCACGTGTAACCACGCCAGCTCAGGACCTCCACATCCAGCTTCTTCACCTGCAGGATCGTCTGAGACCAGCCACCCGGACAGCTGATGAAACTGAGGAGTATTTCTGTCTGTAATAAAGCCCTTTTGTGGGGAAAAACTCAGTCTGATTGGCTGGATCTGGCTCCCCAGTGGGTGGGCCTGGCTTCCAAGTGGGTGGGCCTACACCCATGGCTGTGCCCATGACCAGGCATTAGGGCCTGATGAATTTATTTAAATTGACTGATTTCCTTATATGAACTGTAACTCAGTAAAATCGGTGAAATTGGTGCATGTTGCGTTTATATTTTTGTTCAGTATAATTGAATCATCAGAACAAGAAAGACCCTTTGATGCGTAACGATCATTCGTTTTCCTGATGGAAGCTCAGTATGCACAAACAAGAAAGCAATTTGAACATCTGTCTTTTCCTCTGATTGAAATATGCATACCAATACCGTAGAGTGTGCCAAGGGGGAAATGAGAGGAACCATCTGGGTGTTTGACATAAAGGACTTACTAAAGAATTGACTACCTACTTACTTAATAATAAACATCCATTGATAAGGATGGTCATGAACATAAATATTAAATGTAATGATTGAAGATTTTCAAGATTATTTTTCTTATTAGATGAAAGATATGAAAAGCCATCAAAGCCATTTTTGATTTTGTCTGTGTCTGTCTACGATGAATACTTTATGAGTGCATACTGTATGTGGATAATTATCTGGGTTCATAAATGTATTAATCAACAGCAAAACAGTTTTGGTTAGTGTGGCAGAACACACACACAGACACGAACACACACACACATACACACACATACACACACACACACACACAAACACAAACACACCAAGGTGAGTCTATATCTTCTCCCTGTCTCTCTTGGCTCTCACCTTTCTGTCAGTGCATGGTCATCCTCCTCACGTGTGTCCTTTCCTCTCTCTGAGTGTCCCTACAGCAGTGGGAGGAAGGAGGGATGAATGGTTGGAGTGATAACCACATCCTACAAAAACCTCAATACTGGGCTTAGGGGTATACATGAAAAGAACAGAAAGGTCCACACACTATATGCTCTTTATAGCACCTTATAGCACCTTATAGTACCTTATAGAACCTTATAGTACCTTATAGTACCTTATAGCACCTTATAGTACCTTATAGATCCTTATAGTACCTTATAGCACCTTATACCACCTTATAGTACCTTATAGTACCTTATAGCACATTATAGTACCTTATAGAACCTTATGGTACCTTATAGTACCTTATAGCACCTTATACCACCTTATAGTACCTTATATTACCTTATAGCACCTTATAGTACCTTATAGAACCTTATAGTACATTATAGTACCTTATAGCACCTTATAGTACCTTATAGAACCTTATAGTACCTTATAGCACCGTATAGTACTTTATAGAACCTTATAGTACCTTATAGTACCTTATAGCACCTTATACCACCTTATAGTACCTTATAGAACCTTATAGTACCTTATAGTACCTTATAGCACCTTATACCACCTTATAGTACCTTATAGAACCTTATAGTACCTTATAGCACCGTATAGTACTTTATAGAACCGTGTAGTACCTTATAGTACCTTATAGCACCTTATAGTACCTTATAGAACCTTATACCACCTTATAGTACCTTATAGCACCTTATAGCACCTTATAGCACCTTAAACCACCTTATACCACCTTATAGTACATTATAGCACCTTATAGCACCTTATAGCACCTTAAACCACCGTATACCACCTTATACCACCTTATACCACCTTATAGCACATTAGAGTATCGTATAGCACCTTATAGAACCTTATAGCACCTTATAGTACCTTATAGCACCTTATAGCACCTTATACCACTTTATAGCACCTTATAGTACCTTCTACCACCTTCTACCACCTTATAGCACCTTATAGTACCTTATACCACCTTATAGCACCTTATAGTACCTTATACCACCTTATAGCACCTTATAGCACCTTAAACCACCTTATAGCACCTTATAGTACCTTATACCACCTTATAGCACCTTATAGCACCTTATACCACCGTATACCACTTTATAGCACCTTATAGTACCTTCTACCACCTTATACCACCTTATAGCACCTTATAGTACCTTATACCACCTTATAGCACCTTATAGTACCTTATACCACCTTATAGCACCTTATACCACCTTATAGTACCTTATACCACCTTATAGCACCTTATAGCACCTTATACCACCTTATACCACCTTATAGCACCTTATAGTACCTTATACCACCTTATAGCACCTTATAGTACCTTATACCACCTTATAGCACCTTATAGTACCTTATACCACCTTATAGCACCTTAAACCACCTTATAGCACCTTATAGCACCTTATAGCACCTTAAACCACCTTATACCACCTTATACCACCTTATAGTACATTATAGCACCTTATAGCACCTTATAGCACCTTAAACCACCATATACCACCTTATACCACCTTATACCACCTTATAGCACCTTAGAGTATCTCATAGCACCTTATAGAACCTTATAGCACCTTATAGTACCTTATAGTACCTTATACCACCTTATACCACTTTATAGCACCTTATAGTACCTTATACCACCTTATACCACCTTATAGCACCTTATAGTACCTTATACCACCTTATAGCACCTTATAGCACCTTATACTACCTTATACCACCTTATACCACCTTATAGCACCTTATAGTACCTTATACCACCTTATAGCACCTTATAGCACCTTATACCACCTTATACCACCTTATAGCACCTTATAGTACCTTATGACACCTTATAGCACCTTATAGTACCTTATACCACCTTATAGCACCTTATAGTACCATATACCACCTTATAGCACCTTAAACCACCTTATAGCACCTTATAGTACCTTATACCACCTTATAGCACCTTATACATTTACATTTACTTTTTAGTCATTTAGCAGACGCTCTTATCCAGAGCGACTTACAGGAGCATCTTATACCACCTTATAGTACCTTATACCACCTTATAACATCTTATACCACCATATACTACCTTATAGCACCTTATAGCAACTTATAGCACCTTATAGCACCTTATAGCACCTTTAACCTCCTTAACGACAACGTTTCTATCCAGAGAACCATCATCAGGTCAAACATTGTCATCAAATTTGATATACAGAGCATATAGCGCGCTGGCCGTTCTGTCCTTAACTAAAACTCTAAGCTGTTTGATAACAATGTTCGTTTTTAGGCCAACCGTTCGGACGCTACAGGCGTTTTTGTGAGGAGATTTTCAGGATGTCTCAACATCTGACAAAAAACGCTGTAGCTTGGTCACCTTCCACCGCAGATGCGGAAGGCTGACACAGGCGGATGCGGCGGATTGAGACGCAGCCCATGAAAAAAAACCATCTCTAGCTTAACCAGACGGATTTTGATGGGGATTTTTTTATTATGTTACTTAGATTGACGCATGGGTGCGTCAATAGACTCTTACGGATTAAGGTGATATAGCACCTTATAGTACCTTATACCACCTTATAGCACCTTATACCACCTTATAGTACCTTATACCACCTTATAGCACCTTATAGCACCTTATACCACCTTATACCACCTTATAGCACCTTATAGTACCTTATACCACCTTATAGCACCTTATAGTACCTTATACCACCTTATAGCACCTTATAGTACCTTATACCACCTTATAGCACCTTAAACCACCTTATAGCACCTTATAGCACCTTATAGCACCTTAAACCACCTTATACCACCTTATACCACCTTATAGTACATTATAGCACCTTATAGCACCTTATAGCACCTTAAACCACCATATACCACCTTATACCACCTTATACCACCTTATAGCACCTTAGAGTATCTCATAGCACCTTATAGAACCTTATAGCACCTTATAGTACCTTATAGTACCTTATACCACCTTATACCACTTTATAGCACCTTATAGTACCTTATACCACCTTATACCACCTTATAGCACCTTATAGTACCTTATACCACCTTATAGCACCTTATAGCACCTTATACTACCTTATACCACCTTATACCACCTTATAGCACCTTATAGTACCTTATACCACCTTATAGCACCTTATAGCACCTTATACCACCTTATACCACCTTATAGCACCTTATAGTACCTTATGACACCTTATAGCACCTTATAGTACCTTATACCACCTTATAGCACCTTATAGTACCATATACCACCTTATAGCACCTTAAACCACCTTATAGCACCTTATAGTACCTTATACCACCTTATAGCACCTTATACATTTACATTTACTTTTTAGTCATTTAGCAGACGCTCTTATCCAGAGCGACTTACAGGAGCATCTTATACCACCTTATAGTACCTTATACCACCTTATAACATCTTATACCACCATATACTACCTTATAGCACCTTATAGCAACTTATAGCACCTTATAGCACCTTATAGCACCTTTAACCTCCTTAACGACAACGTTTCTATCCAGAGAACCATCATCAGGTCAAACATTGTCATCAAATTTGATATACAGAGCATATAGCGCGCTGGCCGTTCTGTCCTTAACTAAAACTCTAAGCTGTTTGATAACAATGTTCGTTTTTAGGCCAACCGTTCGGACGCTACAGGCGTTTTTGTGAGGAGATTTTCAGGATGTCTCAACATCTGACAAAAAACGCTGTAGCTTGGTCACCTTCCACCGCAGATGCGGAAGGCTGACACAGGCGGATGCGGCGGATTGAGACGCAGCCCATGAAAAAAAACCATCTCTAGCTTAACCAGACGGATTTTGATGGGGATTTTTTTATTATGTTACTTAGATTGACGCATGGGTGCGTCAATAGACTCTTACGGATTAAGGTGATATACGGAGATTATAGCGTGCTGGCCTTTCTGTCCTTGTCAGCAAAGGAGAGAGACTCATTATGTTCCATCAACATCAAAATTGATTATACTGACGATTAGCTGATCTATACACAGTCACAATTCAGGACCTCCCATAGGAATCTCTACACACACAGCTACATTATAAAATTAATGAACTAACTGAGATAAGTGTATCAAGAGTGTTGACATAAAGGCTAGCTGGAGACATTTACATAGCATGATTCTGTTTATTTTCCGGAGACACACATCTGAATGTCTAAGCTAGCAGGTTTATCATAAAGCTTTTAGTATAATCTTATCTCATCATGTCTGTCATTATGCAAAGTCTGTTTATGAAACGCATGCATACACACACAAACCTCACTGAATACAAATTGTTGTAAACTGCCGTGCTCAGACAAACACACCGCTGCTGTAACATCTGAGGGTTACGTTACCAGGCAAAGTGAAAGGTAGCTAAATGCTAAGGTGAGCTAAAAGGTGAGGCACTGTACTTACTGTTGCTTGTGGTCTCCAGTGATGTTTCACAAAGGTGTCCGAATCCTCACCAAAATTCACATCTTTGACCCTTTGATTCAACAGTGAAATCCATGCACTGTCTCTGTGTTTGTGTGATAATCATTGAATCAGTTTGTCTGTTTACGCTAATGGAGATCAAGAGACCAGTGTTAGAACTGTCTGTTTCAAATTATGTGTGATCTAAATGTGTTCAGAGCTTGTTGTACAGTGTTTGAGGCTGCAGTTAAATGAGTGTCAATATGTCTGTACTGTATTTGCCTTGTGGTTGATGGCATTCGGGTGCTGTGTAGTTCACAACAGTCAGAGTAATCCATTAGTTGCCGGGCTCCGTGTGTTTCCCTCTCTCCACCTCTGCTACCTCTGAGAGGCTTTACTCACTGACAGGACTGAATTTAAGCTTCGTCTGCTATTACCATCCCTCCTTCACTCTTCTCCTTCCCTCCCTCTCCTCCTCCCCCTTTCCCCTCCTCCTGGGTCAAACTAGCTGTCCTCTAGAACGGGAGGAGGAGCTAACATCCAGACGGGAGGGGAGCCAATGTTATTATACATACCTATTATGAACTGTGTGTGTGTGAGAGAGAGAGAGAGAGAGAGAGAGAGAGAGAGAGAGAGAGAGAGAGAGAGAGAGAGAGAGAGAGAGAGAGAGAGAGAGAGAGAGAGAGAGAGAGAGAGAGAGAGAGAGAGAGAGAGAGAGAGAGAGAGGGAGAGAGAGAGAGAGAGAGGCTGTTCATAGACTGTACACTGTATATAGCCATAATATGACATTTGAAATGTCTCTAT
>NW_028166867.1:0-59000 GCF_964263955.1 Coregonus lavaretus
CCTGGGTCTGAGATGCAGTCAGTCGGCAGTAATGATCCCATTGGGTCTGAGATGCAGTCAGTCGGCAGTAATGATTCCTGGGTCTGAGATGCAGTCAGTCGGCAGTAATGATCCCATTGGGTCTGAGATGGAGTCAGTCGGCAGTAATGATTCCTGGGTCTGAGATGGAGTCAGTCGGCAGTAATGATCCCATTGGGTCTGAGATGCAGTCAGTCGGCAGTAATGATCCCATTGGGTCTGAGATGCAGTCAGTTGGCAGTAATGATCCCATTGGGTCTGAGATGCAGTCAGTCGGCAGTAATGATTCCTGGGTCTGAGATGGAGTCAGTCGGCAGTAATGATTCCTGGGTCTGAGATGGAGTCAGTCGGCAGTAATGATTCCTGGGTCTGAGATGCAGTCAGTCGGCAGTAATGATCCCATTGGGTCTGAGATGGAGTCAGTCGGCAGTAATGATTCCTGGGTCTGAGATGGAGTCAGTCGGCAGTAATGATTCCTGGGTCTGAGATGGAGTCAGTCGGCAGTAATGATTCCTGGGTCTGAGATGGAGTCAGTCGGCAGTAATGATTCCTGGGTCTGAGATGCAGTCAGTCGGCAGTAATGATTCCTGGGTCTGAGATGCAGTCAGTCGGCAGTAATGATTCCTGGGTCTGAGATGGAGTCAGTCGGCAGTAATGATTCCTGGGTCTGAGATGGAGTCAGTCGGCAGTAATGATCCCATTGGGTCTGAGATGGGGTCAGTCGGCAGTAATGATTCCTGGGTCTGAGATGGAGTCAGTCGGCAGTAATGATTCCTGGGTCTGAGATGGAGTCAGTCGGCAGTAATGATTCCTGGGTCTGAGATGCAGTCAGTCGGCAGTAATGATCCCATTGGGTCTGAGATGCAGTCAGTCGGCAGTAATGATTCCTGGGTCTGAGATGGAGTCAGTCGGCAGTAATGATTCCTGGGTCTGAGATGGAGTCAGTCGGCAGTAATGATTCCTGGGTCTGAGATGCAGTCAGTCGGCAGTAATGATCCCATTGGGTCTGAGATGGAGTCAGTCGGCAGTAATGATTCCTGGGTCTGAGATGGAGTCAGTCGGCAGTAATGATTCCTGGGTCTGAGATGGAGTCAGTCGGCAGTAATGATTCCTGGGTCTGAGATGGAGTCAGTCGGCAGTAATGATTCCTGGGTCTGAGATGCAGTCAGTCGGCAGTAATGATTCCTGGGTCTGAGATGCAGTCAGTCGGCAGTAATGATTCCTGGGTCTGAGATGGAGTCAGTCGGCAGTAATGATTCCTGGGTCTGAGATGGAGTCAGTCGGCAGTAATGATCCCATTGGGTCTGAGATGCAGTCAGTCGGCAGTAATGATCCCATTGGGTCTGAGATGGAGTCAGTCGGCAGTAATGATTCCTGGGTCTGAGATGCAGTCAGTCGGCAGTAATGATTCCTGGGTCTGAGATGGAGTCAGTCGGCAGTAATGATTCCTGGGTCTGAGATGCAGTCAGTCGGCAGTAATGATCCCATTGGGTCTGAGATGCAGTCAGTCGGCAGTAATGATCCCATTGGGTCTGAGATGGAGTCAGTCGGCAGTAATGATTCCTGGGTCTGAGATGCAGTCAGTCGGCAGTAATGATTCCTGGGTCTGAGATGGAGTCAGTCGGCAGTAATGATTCCTGGGTCTGAGATGGAGTCAGTCGGCAGTAATGATTCCTGGGTCTGAGATGGAGTCAGTCGGCAGTAATGATCCCATTGGGTCTGAGATGGAGTCAGTCGGCAGTAATGATCCCATTGGGTCTGAGATGCAGTCAGTCGGCAGTAATGATTCCTGGGTCTGAGATGGAGTCAGTCGGCAGTAATGATTCCTGGGTCTGAGATGCAGTCAGTCGGCAGTAATGATTCCTGGGTCTGAGATGGAGTCAGTCGGCAGTAATGATCCCATTGGGTCTGAGATGGAGTCAGTCGGCAGTAATGATTCCTGGGTCTGAGATGCAGTCAGTCGGCAGTAATGATTCCTGGGTCTGAGATGGAGTCAGTCGGCAGTAATGATTCCTGGGTCTGAGATGCAGTCAGTCGGCAGTAATGATTCCTGGGTCTGAGATGCAGTCAGTCGGCAGTAATGATTCCTGGGTCTGAGATGGAGTCAGTCGGCAGTAATGATTCCTGGGTCTGAGATGGAGTCAGTCGGCAGTAATGATCCCATTGGGTCTGAGATGCAGTCAGTCGGCAGTAATGATTCCTGGGTCTGAGATGCAGTCAGTTGGCAGTAATGATCCCATTGGGTCTGAGATGGAGTCAGTCGGCAGTAATGATTCCTGGGTCTGAGATGCAGTCAGTCGGCAGTAATGATCCCATTGGGTCTGAGATGCAGTCAGTCGGCAGTAATGATCCCATTGGGTCTGAGATGGAGTCAGTCGGCAGTAATGATTCCTGGGTCTGAGATGCAGTCAGTCGGCAGTAATGATCCCATTGGGTCTGAGATGCAGTCAGTCGGCAGTAATGATCCCATTGGGTCTGAGATGGAGTCAGTCGGCAGTAATGATTCCTGGGTCTGAGATGCAGTCAGTCGGCAGTAATGATTCCTGGGTCTGAGATGGAGTCAGTCGGCAGTAATGATCCCATTGGGTCTGAGATGGAGTCAGTCGGCAGTAATGATCCCATTGGGTCTGAGATGCAGTCAGTCGGCAGTAATGATCCCATTGGGTCTGAGATGGAGTCAGTCGGCAGTAATGATCCCATTGGGTCTGAGATGCAGTCAGTCGGCAGTAATGATCCCATTGGGTCTGAGATGGAGTCAGTCGGCAGTAATGATCCCATTGGGTCTGAGATGCAGTCAGTCGGCAGTAATGATTCCTGGGTCTGAGATGGAGTCAGTCGGCAGTAATGATTCCTGGGTCTGAGATGCAGTCAGTCGGCAGTAATGATTCCTGGGTCTGAGATGGAGTCAGTCGGCAGTAATGATCCCATTGGGTCTGAGATGGAGTCAGTCGGCAGTAATGATTCCTGGGTCTGAGATGCAGTCAGTCGGCAGTAATGATTCCTGGGTCTGAGATGCAGTCAGTCGGCAGTAATGATTCCTGGGTCTGAGATGCAGTCAGTCGGCAGTAATGATTCCTGGGTCTGAGATGGAGTCAGTCGGCAGTAATGATTCCTGGGTCTGAGATGGAGTCAGTCGGCAGTAATGATCCCATTGGGTCTGAGATGCAGTCAGTCGGCAGTAATGATTCCTGGGTCTGAGATGCAGTCAGTTGGCAGTAATGATCCCATTGGGTCTGAGATGGAGTCAGTCGGCAGTAATGATTCCTGGGTCTGAGATGGAGTCAGTCGGCAGTAATGATTCCTGGGTCTGAGATGCAGTCAGTCGGCAGTAATGATTCCTGGGTCTGAGATGCAGTCAGTCGGCAGTAATGATTCCTGGGTCTGAGATGCAGTCAGTCGGCAGTAATGATCCCATTGGGTCTGAGATGGAGTCAGTCGGCAGTAATGATCCCATTGGGTCTGAGATGGAGTCAGTCGGCAGTAATGATTCCTGGGTCTGAGATGGAGTCAGTCGGCAGTAATGATTCCTGGGTCTGAGATGGAGTCAGTCGGCAGTAATGATCCCATTGGGTCTGAGATGGAGTCAGTCGGCAGTAATGATCCCATTGGGTCTGAGATGCAGTCAGTCGGCAGTAATGATCCCATTGGGTCTGAGATGCAGTCAGTCGGCAGTAATGATCCCATTGGGTCTGAGATGGAGTCAGTCGGCAGTAATGATCCCATTGGGTCTGAGATGGAGTCAGTCGGCAGTAATGATTCCTGGGTCTGAGATGCAGTCAGTCGGCAGTAATGATCCCATTGGGTCTGAGATGGAGTCAGTCGGCAGTAATGATTCCTGGGTCTGAGATGCAGTCAGTCGGCAGTAATGATTCCTGGGTCTGAGATGCAGTCAGTCGGCAGTAATGATTCCTGGGTCTGAGATGGAGTCAGTCGGCAGTAATGATCCCATTGGGTCTGAGATGGAGTCAGTCGGCAGTAATGATTCCTGGGTCTGAGATGCAGTCAGTCGGCAGTAATGATTCCTGGGTCTGAGATGCAGTCAGTCGGCAGTAATGATTCCTGGGTCTGAGATGGAGTCAGTCGGCAGTAATGATCCCATTGGGTCTGAGATGGAGTCAGTCGGCAGTAATGATTCCTGGGTCTGAGATGGAGTCAGTCGGCAGTAATGATTCCTGGGTCTGAGATGCAGTCAGTCGGCAGTAATGATTCCTGGGTCTGAGATGCAGTCAGTCGGCAGTAATGATCCCATTGGGTCTGAGATGGAGTCAGTCGGCAGTAATGATTCCTGGGTCTGAGATGCAGTCAGTCGGCAGTAATGATTCCTGGGTCTGAGATGCAGTCAGTCGGCAGTAATGATTCCTGGGTCTGAGATGCAGTCAGTCGGCAGTAATGATCCCATTGGGTCTGAGATGCAGTCAGTCGGCAGTAATGATTCCTGGGTCTGAGATGCAGTCAGTCGGCAGTAATGATCCCATTGGGTCTGAGATGCAGTCAGTCGGCAGTAATGATCCCATTGGGTCTGAGATGGAGTCAGTCGGCAGTAATGATTCCTGGGTCTGAGATGCAGTCAGTCGGCAGTAATGATTCCTGGGTCTGAGATGGAGTCAGTCGGCAGTAATGATCCCATTGGGTCTGAGATGGAGTCAGTCGGCAGTAATGATTCCTGGGTCTGAGATGGAGTCAGTCGGCAGTAATGATCCCATTGGGTCTGAGATGGAGTCAGTCGACAGTAATGATCCCATTGGGTCTGAGATGCAGTCAGTCGGCAGTAATGATCCCATTGGTCTGAGATGCAGTCAGTCGGCAGTAATGATTCCTGGGTCTGAGATGCAGTCAGTCGGCAGTAATGATCCCATTGGGTCTGAGATGGAGTCAGTCGGCAGTAATGATCCCATTGGGTCTGAGATGCAGTCAGTCGGCAGTAATGATCCCATTGGGTCTGAGATGGAGTCAGTCGGCAGTAATGATTCCTGGGTCTGAGATGCAGTCAGTCGGCAGTAATGATTCCTGGGTCTGAGATGCAGTCAGTCGGCAGTAATGATTCCTGGGTCTGAGATGCAGTCAGTCGGCAGTAATGATCCCATTGGGTCTGAGATGCAGTCAGTCGGCAGTAATGATTCCTGGGTCTGAGATGCAGTCAGTCGGCAGTAATGATTCCTGGGTCTGAGATGCAGTCAGTCGGCAGTAATGATCCCATTGGTCTGAGATGGAGTCAGTCGGCAGTAATGATTCCTGGGTCTGAGATGCAGTCAGTCGGCAGTAATGATTCCTGGGTCTGAGATGCAGTCAGTCGGCAGTAATGATCCCATTGGGTCTGAGATGCAGTCAGTCGGCAGTAATGATCCCATTGGGTCTGAGATGGAGTCAGTCGGCAGTAATGATCCCATTGGGTCTGAGATGGAGTCAGTCGGCAGTAATGATCCCATTGGGTCTGAGATGCAGTCAGTCGGCAGTAATGATTCCTGGGTCTGAGATGCAGTCAGTCGGCAGTAATGATCCCATTGGTCTGAGATGGAGTCAGTCGGCAGTAATGATCCCATTGGGTCTGAGATGCAGTCAGTCGGCAGTAATGATCCCATTGGGTCTGAGATGGAGTCAGTCGGCAGTAATGATCCCATTGGGTCTGAGATGGAGTCAGTCGGCAGTAATGATCCCATTGGGTCTGAGATGGAGTCAGTCGGCAGTAATGATCCCATTGGGTCTGAGATGGAGTCAGTCGGCAGTAATGATCCCATTGGGTCTGAGATGGAGTCAGTCGGCAGTAATGATTCCTGGGTCTGAGATGCAGTCAGTCGGCAGTAATGATCCCATTGGTCTGAGATGGAGTCAGTCGGCAGTAATGATCCCATTGGGTCTGAGATGCAGTCAGTCGGCAGTAATGATCCCATTGGGTCTGAGATGGAGTCAGTCGGCAGTAATGATCCCATTGGGTCTGAGATGGAGTCAGTCGGCAGTAATGATCCCATTGGGTCTGAGATGGAGTCAGTCGGCAGTAATGATCCCATTGGGTCTGAGATGGAGTCAGTCGGCAGTAATGATCCCATTGGGTCTGAGATGGAGTCAGTCGGCAGTAATGATTCCTGGGTCTGAGATGCAGTCAGTCGGCAGTAATGATTCCTGGGTCTGAGATGCAGTCAGTCGGCAGTAATGATTCCTGGGTCTGAGATGCAGTCAGTCGGCAGTAATGATCCCATTGGGTCTGAGATGGAGTCAGTCGGCAGTAATGATCCCATTGGGTCTGAGATGCAGTCAGTCGGCAGTAATGATCCCATTGGGTCTGAGATGGAGTCAGTCGGCAGTAATGATCCCATTGGGTCTGAGATGGAGTCAGTCGGCAGTAATGATTCCTGGGTCTGAGATGGAGTCAGTCGGCAGTAATGATCCCATGGGTCTGAGATGGAGTCAGTCGGCAGTAATGATTCCTGGGTCTGAGATGCAGTCAGTCGGCAGTAATGATCCCATTGGGTCTGAGATGGAGTCAGTCGGCAGTAATGATCCCATTGGGTCTGAGATGGAGTCAGTCGGCAGTAATGATTCCTGGGTCTGAGATGGAGTCAGTCGGCAGTAATGATTCCTGGGTCTGAGATGCAGTCAGTCGGCAGTAATGATCCCATTGGGTCTGAGATGGAGTCAGTCGGCAGTAATGATCCCATTGGGTCTGAGATGGAGTCAGTCGGCAGTAATGATCCCATTGGGTCTGAGATGGAGTCAGTCGGCAGTAATGATCCCATTGGGTCTGAGATGCAGTCAGTCGGCAGTAATGATCCCATTGGGTCTGAGATGGAGTCAGTCGGCAGTAATGATCCCATTGGGTCTGAGATGCAGTCAGTCGGCAGTAATGATCCCATTGGGTCTGAGATGGAGTCAGTCGGCAGTAATGATCCCATTGGGTCTGAGATGGAGTCAGTCGGCAGTAATGATCTCATTGGGTCTGAGATGCAGTCAGTCGGCAGTAATGATCCCATTGGGTCTGAGATGCAGTCAGTCGGCAGTAATGATCCCATTGGGTCTGAGATGGAGTCAGTCGGCAGTAATGATCCCATTGGGTCTGAGATGGAGTCAGTCGGCAGTAATGATCCCATTGGGTCTGAGATGGAGTCAGTTGGCAGTAATGATCCCATTGGGTCTGAGATGCAGTCAGTCGGCAGTAATGATCCCATTGGGTCTGAGATGGAGTCAGTCGGCAGTAATGATCCCATGGGTCTGAGATGGAGTCAGTCGGCAGTAATGATCCCATTGGGTCTGAGATGCAGTCAGTTGGCAGTAATGATCCCATTGGGTCTGAGATGCAGTCAGTCGGCAGTAATGATCCCATTGGGTCTGAGATGCAGTCAGTCGGCAGTAATGATCCCATTGGGTCTGAGATGGAGTCAGTCGGCAGTAATGATCCCATTGGGTCTGAGATGCAGTCAGTCGGCAGTAATGATCCCATTGGGTCTGAGATGCAGTCAGTCGGCAGTAATGATCCCATTGGGTCTGAGATGCAGTCAGTCGGCAGTAATGATCCCATTGGGTCTGAGATGCAGTCAGTCGGCAGTAATGATTCCTGGGTCTGAGATGGAGTCAGTCGGCAGTAATGATTCCTGGGTCTGAGATGGAGTCAGTCGGCAGTAATGATCCCATTGGGTCTGAGATGCAGTCAGTCGGCAGTAATGATCCCATTGGGTCTGAGATGGAGTCAGTCGGCAGTAATGATTCCTGGGTCTGAGATGGAGTCAGTCGGCAGTAATGATTCCTGGGTCTGAGATGGAGTCAGTCGGCAGTAATGATTCCTGGGTCTGAGATGCAGTCAGTCGGCAGTAATGATTCCTGGGTCTGAGATGCAGTCAGTCGGCAGTAATGATTCCTGGGTCTGAGATGCAGTCAGTCGGCAGTAATGATTCCTGGGTCTGAGATGGAGTCAGTCGGCAGTAATGATTCCTGGGTCTGAGATGGAGTCAGTCGGCAGTAATGATCCCATTGGGTCTGAGATGGAGTCAGTCGGCAGTAATGATTCCTGGGTCTGAGATGCAGTCAGTCGGCAGTAATGATTCCTGGGTCTGAGATGCAGTCAGTCGGCAGTAATGATTCCTGGGTCTGAGATGCAGTCAGTCGGCAGTAATGATCCCATTGGGTCTGAGATGCAGTCAGTCGGCAGTAATGATTCCTGGGTCTGAGATGGAGTCAGTCGGCAGTAATGATTCCTGGGTCTGAGATGGAGTCAGTCGGCAGTAATGATTCCTGGGTCTGAGATGCAGTCAGTCGGCAGTAATGATTCCTGGGTCTGAGATGGAGTCAGTCGGCAGTAATGATCCCATTGGGTCTGAGATGCAGTCAGTCGGCAGTAATGATTCCTGGGTCTGAGATGCAGTCAGTCGGCAGTAATGATTCCTGGGTCTGAGATGGAGTCAGTCGGCAGTAATGATCCCATTGGGTCTGAGATGCAGTCAGTCGGCAGTAATGATCCCATTGGGTCTGAGATGGAGTCAGTCGGCAGTAATGATTCCTGGGTCTGAGATGGAGTCAGTCGGCAGTAATGATTCCTGGGTCTGAGATGGAGTCAGTCGGCAGTAATGATCCCATTGGGTCTGAGATGCAGTCAGTCGGCAGTAATGATCCCATTGGGTCTGAGATGCAGTCAGTCGGCAGTAATGATCCCATTGGGTCTGAGATGGAGTCAGTCGGCAGTAATGATTCCTGGGTCTGAGATGGAGTCAGTCGGCAGTAATGATTCCTGGGTCTGAGATGCAGTCAGTCGGCAGTAATGATTCCTGGGTCTGAGATGCAGTCAGTTGGCAGTAA
Organism: Coregonus lavaretus; assembly: GCF_964263955.1. Lineage (NCBI taxonomy): Eukaryota > Metazoa > Chordata > Actinopteri > Salmoniformes > Salmonidae > Coregonus > Coregonus lavaretus. Next base: position 8,800 of record NW_028166867.1, read on the forward strand.
TGATCCCATTGGGTCTGAGATGCAGTCAGTCGGCAGTAATGATTCCTGGGTCTGAGATGGAGTCAGTCGGCAGTAATGATCCCATTGGGTCTGAGATGGAGTCAGTCGGCAGTAATGATCCCATTGGGTCTGAGATGCAGTCAGTCGGCAGTAATGATCCCATTGGGTCTGAGATGCAGTCAGTCGGCAGTAATGATCCCATTGGGTCTGAGATGGAGTCAGTCGGCAGTAATGATCCCATTGGGTCTGAGATGGAGTCAGTCGGCAGTAATGATTCCTGGGTCTGAGATGGAGTCAGTCGGCAGTAATGATTCCTGGGTCTGAGATGCAGTCAGTCGGCAGTAATGATCCCATTGGGTCTGAGATGGAGTCAGTCGGCAGTAATGATCCCATTGGGTCTGAGATGGAGTCAGTCGGCAGTAATGATTCCTGGGTCTGAGATGGAGTCAGTCGGCAGTAATGATTCCTGGGTCTGAGATGGAGTCAGTCGGCAGTAATGATTCCTGGGTCTGAGATGGAGTCAGTCGGCAGTAATGATTCCTGGGTCTGAGATGCAGTCAGTCGGCAGTAATGATTCCTGGGTCTGAGATGGAGTCAGTCGGCAGTAATGATCCCATTGGGTCTGAGATGGAGTCAGTCGGCAGTAATGATTCCTGGGTCTGAGATGCAGTCAGTCGGCAGTAATGATTCCTGGGTCTGAGATGGAGTCAGTCGGCAGTAATGATTCCTGGGTCTGAGATGCAGTCAGTCGGCAGTAATGATTCCTGGGTCTGAGATGCAGTCAGTTGGCAGTAATGATTCCTGGGTCTGAGATGCAGTCAGTTGGCAGTAATGATTCCTGGGTCTGAGATGCAGTCAGTTGGCAGTAATGATTCCTGGGTCTGAGATGCAGTCAGTTGGCAGTAATGATTCCTCTGAAATTGAGTCTGACCAGGATGAAGGCCTTCCTGTGGCGGCAGGTGTGGTGGTACAGATTTCCAACGTTTGCCCTGAAAATCCTACCAGAGATGAAAAAGTGGATCCATGCTTTTTGGCAGACCAAGCTGGGTGTACCGCTTTATGTAGTGTCTCTCTTGTCATGATGTGTGTTTTGTCCTATATTTTATTTATTTATTTTTTAAATCACAGCCCCCGTCCCCGCAGGAGGCCTTTTGCCTTTTGGTAAGCTGTCATTGTAAATAAGAATTTGTTCTTAACTGACTTGCCTAGTTAAATAAAGGTTAAATAAATAAAAAACATTTTTTTAAAGGACAAACTGGGAACTGTTACATCCGTCAAAGTTTAGAGAAGTGTAATTGTTTAGATTTTGTGTGTATCCTCCACCCAGAGGCAGCAAGCGATCCGCGTCAGGCATCTCGGGACTCGACCGGTGTCATGCTCTGGGTGAAAGTAAGGCCGTACGGTCCGGTACAGAGTCCCAGCAAAATAAATAGTGGGGGTACGTCGTACCGGTAAAACATGAGCCTATCACAATAATTAAATCAAAATGTCAGGAAAACTGTAGGCTATTACACCATTATTCATCATTAGACTATCGCATGGCTTGAAAAATTCGCGAATGGACTTGAAAACTGGTGGTATAGCCTATACCTGGGATCATCAACTAGATTCAGCCGCGGGCCAATTTTTCTTGAGCGGATGGTCGGGGGGCCGGAACAGGCAGGGTCGGCAGGTAGCCTAGTGGATCAGAGTGTTGGGGAGGTCATTGAAAGGTCACTGTTTTGAATCCCCGAGCCGACTAGGTGAAAAATCTGTAGATGTGCCCTTGAGCAAGGCACCTAACCCTAATTGCTCATGTAAGTCGCTCTGGAGTGTCAACTAAAATGTAAAATATAAACATAATTACTAATAATTTGTAGACTGCAAATTGACAGCAAGAAGCCCAAACAGATTTAATGTTTGACTAAAACATAATCATTTCAAACCTTGATTACATTTGTATACAATCACGTGTCTCTATTATGTGTGGGAATACTTGGGAACAGATTTCCTAAAATTAAAAATCACTTGGCGCTGATTTCCTGGTGTTTTTACAGTCTATTATATATATATACAAACACTACCAGTCAAAAGTTTGGACACACCTACTCATTTAAGGGTTTTTCTTTATTTTTACTATTTTCTACATTGTAGAATAATAGTGAAGACATCAAAACTATGAAATAACACATTTGGAATCATGTTGTAACCCAAAAAAGTGTTAAACAAATCAAAATATATTTTATGTTCTCTCAACCAGCTTCACCTGGAATGCTTTTCCAACAGTCTTGGAATTCCCACATATACTGAGCACTTGTTGGCTGCTTTTCTTTCACTCTGCCGTCCGACTCATCCCAAACCATCTCAATTGGGTTGAGGTCGGGGGATTGTGGAGCCCTTGAATGAGTAGGTGTGGCCAAACTTGACTGGTACTGTATGTTCAGTGGGGAGAACATAGGTACACTTCAACTATGAGAGACGGAATCTAAAACAAAAATCCAGAAAATCACATTGTATGATTTTTAATAATAATAATTATTATAAGTAATTAATTTGCATTTTATTGCATGACATAAGTATTTGATCACCTACCAACCAGTAAGAATTCCGGCTCTCACAGACCTGTTAGTTTCTTTAAGAAGCCCTCCTGTTCTCCACTCATTACCTGTATTAACTGCACCTGTTTGAACTCGTTACCTGTATAAAAGACACCTGTCCACACACTCAATCAAACAGACTCCAACCTCTCCACAATGGCCAAGACCAGAGAGCTGTGTAAGGACATCAGGGATAAAATTGTAGACCTGCACAAGGCTGGGATGGGCTACATGACAATAGGCAAGCAGCTTGGTGAGAAGGCAACAATTATTAAGGCGCAATTATTAGAAAATGGAAGAAGTTCAAGATGACGGTCAATCACCCTCGGTCTGGGGCTCCATGCAAGATCTCACCTCGTGGGGCATCAATGATCATGAGGAAGGTGAGGGATCTGCCCAGAACTACACGGGAGGACCTGGTCAATGACCTGAAGAGAGCTGGGACCACAGTTTCAAAGAAAACCATTAGTAACACACTACGCCGTCATGGATTTAAATCCTGCAGCGCACGCAAGGTCCCCCAGCTCAAGCCAGCGCATGTCCAGGCCCGTCTGAAGTTTGCCAATGACCATCTGGATGATCCAGAGGAGGAATGGGAGAAGGTCATGTGGTCTGATGAGACAAAAATAGAGCTTTTTGGTCTAAACGCCACTCGCCGTGTTTGGAGGAAGAAGAAGGATGAGTACAACCCCAAGAACACCATCCCAACCGTGAAGCATGGAGGTGGAAACATCATTCTTTGGGGATGCTTTTCTGCAAAGGGGACAGGACGACTGCACCGTATTGAGGGGCGGATGGATGGGGCCATGTATCGCGAAATCTTGGCCAACAACCTCCTTCCCTCAGTAAGAGCATCGAAGATGGGTCGTGGCTGGGTCTTCCAGCATGACAACGACCCGAAACACACAGCCAGGGCAACTAAGGAGTGGCTCCGTAAGAAGCATCTCAAGGTCCTGGAATGGCCTAGCCAGTCTCCAGACCTGAACCCAATAGAAAATCTTTGGAGGGAGCTGAAAGTCTGTATTGTCCAGCGACAGCCACGAAAACTGAAGGATCTGGAGAAGGTCTGTATGGAGGAGTGGGCCAAAATCCCTGCTGCAGTGTGTGCAAACCTAGTCAAGACCTACAGGAAATGTATGATCTCTGTAATTGCAAACAAATGTTTCTGTACCAAATATTAAGTTCTGCTTTTCTGATGTATCAAATACTTATGTCATGCAATAAAATGCAAATTAATTACTTAAAAATCATACAATGTGATTTTCTGGATTTTAAAAATTACAGACCTCTACATGCTTTGTAAGTAGGAAAACCTGCAAAATCGGCAGTGTATCAAATACTTGTTCTCCCCACTGTATGTATATGTATGTATGTATGTATGTATGTGTATATATACATACATATACACACATACATATATATATACATATATATATATATATATATATACACACATACACACACACACAGTGAGGGAAAAAAGTATTTGAGATTTTTTTTTCATCCTGGTCCCTTTGCAGAAAAACATCCCCAAAGCATGATGTTTCCACCCCCATGCTTCACAGTAGGTATGGTGTTCTTTGGATGCAACTCAGTATTCTTTGTCCTCCAAACACGACGAGTTGAGTTTTTACCAAAAAGTTCTATTTTGGTTTCATCTGACATTCTCCCAATCCTCTTCTGGATCATCCAAATGCACTCTAGCAAACTTCAGACGGGCCTGGACATGTACTGGCTTAAGCAGGGGGACACGTCTGGCACTGCAGGATTTGAGTCCCTGGCGGCATAGTGTGTTACTTATGGTAGGCTTTGTTACTTTGGTCCCAGCTCTCTGCAGGTCATTCACTAGTTCCCCCCGCGTGGTTCTGGGATTTTTGCTCACCGTTCTTGTGATCATTTTGGCCCCACGGGGTGAGATCTTGCGTGGAGCCCCAGATCGAGGGAGATTATCAGTGGTCTTGTATGTCTTCCATTTCCTAATAATTGCTCCCACAGTTGATTTCTTCAAACCAAGCTGCTTACCTATTGCAGATTCAGTCTTCCCAGCCTGGTGCAGGTCTACAATTTTGTTTCTGGTGTCCTTTGACAGCTCTTTGGTCTTGGCCACAGTGGAGTTTGGAGTGTGACTGTTTGAGGTTGTGGACAGGTGTCTTTTATACTGATAACAAGTTCAAACAGGTGCCATTAATACAGGTAACGAGTGGAGGACAGAGGAGCCTCTTAAAGAAGAAGTTACAGGTCTGTGAGAGCCAGAAATCTTGCTTGTTTGTAGGTGACCAAATACTTATTTTCCACCATAATTTGCAAATAAATTCATTAAAAATCCTACAATGTGATTTTCTGGAAAAAATTATCTCAATTTGTTTGTCATAGTTGACGTGTACTTATGATGACGTGTACCCCTGACGCTCACTGTATCCCTCTGCCAGTAAAGCCAGAATTGAACCCTTCTTTTCCTCACTCAAAACTCTTTTGGCATGGTCAATAGTTATTTTTTGATTCATATTACTTTTGAGGTACTATTAGCACTGTTTTTGCCATCCAGCTGGTCATAATGCAAGAGGATAGTGATGACCACAGCAGTGGTTTTTATACTTTTCCTCGTTAAATAAGATTTGGTTCATGTGATCACCTAATCAGTACCTAATTCAGTAGAATGAGGTGTGCCTGTGTTGGAATTCAACAGACACTGGAATGGAATGGCTGTCATACATGTAGAGATGCTGATTTAAGAAATATTTGCAGTGGTTTTTCCACAGCTGTGTATGTATATATATATATATATATATATATATATTTTAGATAACTTGGGGGGCCAAATAAAACCAAATTTGGCCCGCCAGTTGTGGAACCTTGGCCTATATGCTTCAAAATACAATATGGTTTGACAAAAACACAGACATTTTCTAAGGCAGAGATGAATGGCTGACACAGAGACGCATGCAGACAGCAGTGGACGCATACACTCTGGCCTAATGACAATCGCCAAAATGTTATTCCACTTTTTGTTGTTGTCTAACAGATGTCTCTTCCCATTCACCACTGTTTGGAGGCTGGAGTGGCTGGAGTGCATGAACGTGCACGGGTAGCCTAGTAAAGGAGACCTTTGAAGTGATTGTTTGGCAATCAGATTAAAACATCATGACTGGTTGTGTTAATGCTAAAATAAAAGGTAATATATTTTTAAAAGTTACATGAGAAATCCTTACGACTAGGCCCACAGAGATCCTATTGAATTAATAAGGATTCTATATGTAATTATATGATTAAGCGCGTGCACACATAGGAGGTCCCGTTCAAAGGAGTGATCAGTGGGGTGGATAAGATGATAAATAATATTCCTGGTGTTTGTGATGGTGGAAATGGTAAGATGGAGGATACACTGTCTTTCTTGTTGAGCTTCAATATGGAGTTTCTACCAAATAAGGTCTGGCTAGGGTATATTTGCTATTCGGTGAGGGCGTTTGTTCTGAACCCGCTACGGTTGTTTAGGTGCCAAGGATTCGGATATGTGGCAGCAGTACGTAGAAGGGAGATCCCACAATGTGGAAAGTGTGCTGGAGGGCATAGTCAGAGGGCGTGTGAAGTTTGGGTTGAGAAAGCACTGTGTGTAAACTGTGGGACGCCCTTGCAGCTGAGGATCTGAAGTGCCCTGTACGAGAGAGACAAGTTGAGATTGCCAGAGTTCGAGTGGGGAAGAATGTTCCTATGCTGAGGCAGTAAGGAAAGTAGAGGATAGCCCAAGGAGGGATTCGACTGGGAGCCCCCCAGTGAGTAGGCCTGAAGAGAGAGATCCAGAGAGGATGAGTTTTAGTAAGGTTGGATTTCTTGGATGTATTACCATGGTGATCAACTGCACTGATTTAGCGGAAATCACAGAAGATAGATGTGATAGTTGAAGCGGCATTGACATATTTGGGTGTGAGAGATTTTAGTGCAGAAGATCTACAGGAAGTTGAGAGAAGGGGTTCCATCCTCCAAGGCCAACCGCCTGGTGTAGAATCGTTCAGGGCCAAAGTAGTGGGATAGTGTATAGGTAAGGTGCAGGGTTAGATGGTGATGCAATTTACATTTTCCCCTTCGACCTTTTTTTTTGTATGATCAAAATGTGCAATCCGCCGTCCGACCTGCTAAAGGCAGAAAAACGCAACACATCATCTACAGTAGAAGAATAAAAAAACAAGACAGTAAAAAAGTGTAACGTAGATGAATCTACCCTTAGTGCACCTTCCACAGTGCGAGTTTGATTGAATTCCTAGGCAGTTGACGCTAGCAGCTAACTAGCCTAGCTACAACCAATCGATTAGGTAGCTAGTTAGCTACATATCTGGCTGATCCAATATCATAGTCATACATAGCTAGCTAGCTAGCTAACAGTAGCTTTCAAGCAAACGTCGGCTAACGTTAGCTAGCTGTCGAGCAACGTAAAGAAGCAACACATCTGCAGCTAAATATTTATAGCTGGCTAGCTAAGGTAGCTTCATCACATCCTTTTCAGTAAACAAGATAGCCATCAGAAATCGACGTTACCTGACAGCGGGGCTCATACACGGGAATTGTCCGTTCACCCTGCGTATGGAAGACATTTTTAGCAAACGTCGTTATGGCGTTTTGAAAATAACGTTTTGGAATCCGCCGATATTTGGATATTTTTCAAGGCGCGAGCATCAGTCCCATCATGTTTCCGTTAGCGTTGACGCTATACCGTTAGACCTGTAGAAACTACACGACAGCATAGCAACCGCCTGAACCATTACACATGTAGGGGAGTACCGTTAGACCTGTAGAAACTACACGACAGCATAGCAACCGCCTGAACCATTACACATGTAGGGGAGTACCGTTAGACCTGTAGAAACTACACGACAGCATAGCAACCGCCTGAACCATTACACATTTAGGGGAGTACCGTCAGACCTGTAGAAACTACACGACAGCATAGCAACCGCCTGAACCATTACACATTTAGGGGAGTACCGTTAGACCTGTAGAAACTACACGACAGCATAGCAACCGCCTGAACCATTACACATTTAGGGGAGTACCGTTAGACCTGTAGAAACTACACGACAGCATAGCAAACGCCTGAACCATTACACATGTAGGGGAGTACCGTTAGACCTGTAGAAAACTACACGACAGCATAGCAACCGCCTGAACCATTACACATTTAGGGGAGTACCGTTAGACCTGTAGAAACTACACGACAGCATAGCAACCGCCTGAACCATTACACATGTAGGGGAGTACCGTTAGACCTGTAGAAACTACACGACAGCATAGCAACCGCCTGAACCATTACACATGTAGGGGAGTACCGTTAGACCTGTAGAAACTACACGACAGCATAGCAACCGCCTGAACCATTACACATGTAGGGGAGTACCGTTAGACCTGTAGAAACTACACGACAGCATAGCAACCGCCTGAACCATTACACATGTAGGGGAGTACCGTTAGACCTGTAGAAACTACACGACAGCATAGCAACCGCCTTAACCATTACACATGTAGGGGAGTACCGTTAGACCTGTAGAAACTACACGACAGCATAGCAACCACCTGAACCATTACACATGTAGGGGAGTACCGTTAGACCTGTAGAAACTACACGACAGCATAGCAACCGCCTGAACCATTACACATGTAGGGGAGTACCGTTAGACCTGTAGAAACTACACGACAGCATAGCAACCACCTGAACCATTACACATGTAGGGGAGTACCGTTAGACCTGTAGAAACTACACGACAGCATAGCAACCGCCTGAACCATTACACATGTAGGGGAGTACCGTTAGACCTGTAGAAACTACACGACAGCATAGCAACCACCTGAACCATTACACATGTAGGGGAGTACCGTTAGACCTGTAGAAACTACACGACAGCATAGCAACCGCCTGAACCATTACACATGTAGGGGAGTACCGTTAGACCTGTAGAAACTACACGACAGCATAGCAACCGCCTGAACCATTACACATGTAGGGGAGTACCGTTAGACCTGTAGAAACTACACGACAGCATAGCAACCGCCTGAACCATTACACATGTAGGGGAGTACCGTTAGACCTGTAGAAACTACACGACAGCATAGCAACCGCCTGAACCATTACACATGTAGGGGAGTACCGTTAGACCTGTAGAAACTACACGACAGCATAGCAACCGCCTGAACCATTACACATGTAGGGGAGTACCGTTAGACCTGTAGAAAACTACACGACAGCATAGCAACCGCCTGAACCATTACACATGTAGGGGAGTACCGTTAGACCTGTAGAAACTACACGACAGCATAGCAACCGCCTGAACCATTACACATGTAGGGGAGTACCGTTAGACCTGTAGAAACTACACGACAGCATAGCAACCGCCTGAACCATTACACATGTAGGGGAGTACCGTTAGACCTGTAGAAACTACACGACAGCATAGCAACCGCCTGAACCATTACACATGTAGGGGAGTACCGTTAGACCTGTAGAAAACTACACGACAGCATAGCAACCGCCTGAACCATTACACATGTAGGGGAGTACCGTTAGACCTGTAGAAACTACACGACAGCATAGCAACCGCCTGAACCATTACACATGTAGGGGAGTACCGTTAGACCTGTAGAAACTACACGACAGCATAGCAACCGCCTGAACCATTACACATGTAGGGGAGTACCGTTAGACCTGTAGAAACTACACGACAGCATAGCAACCGCCTGAACCATTACACATGTAGGGGAGTACCGTTAGACCTGTAGAAACTACACGACAGCATAGCAACCGCCTGAACCATTACACATGTAGGGGAGTACCGTTAGACCTGTAGAAAACTACACGACAGCATAGCAACCGCCTGAACCATTACACATGTAGGGGAGTACCGTTAGACCTGTAGAAAACTACACGACAGCATAGCAACCGCCTGAACCATTACACATGTAGGGGAGTACCGTTAGACCTGTAGAAAACTACACGACAGCATAGCAACCGCCTGAACCATTACACATGTAGGGGAGTACCGTTAGACCTGTAGAAAACTACACGACAGCATAGCAACCGCCTGAACCATTACACATGTAGGGGAGTACCGTTAGACCTGTAGAAAACTACACGACAGCATAGCAACCGCCTGAACCATTACACATGTAGGGGAGTACCGTTAGACCTGTAGAAACTACACGACAGCATAGCAACCGCCTGAACCATTACACATGTAGGGGAGTACCGTTAGACCTGTAGAAAACTACACGACAGCATAGCAACCGCCTGAACCATTACACATGTAGGGGAGTACCGTTAGACCTGTAGAAAACTACACGACAGCATAGCAACCGCCTGAACCATTACACATGTAGGGGAGTACCGTTAGACCTGTAGAAAACTACACGACAGCATAGCAACCGCCTGAACCATTACACATGTAGGGGAGTACCGTTAGACCTGTAGAAAACTACACGACAGCATAGCAACCGCCTGAACCATTACACATGTAGGGGAGTACCGTTAGACCTGTAGAAAACTACACGACAGCATAGCAAACGCCTGAACCATTACACATGTAGGGGAGTACCGTTAGACCTGTAGAAAACTACACGACAGCATAGCAACCGCCTGAACCATTACACATGTAGGGGAGTACCGTTAGACCTGTAGAAAACTACACGACAGCATAGCAACCGCCTGAACCATTACACATGTAGGGGAGTACCGTTAGACCTGTAGAAAACTACACGACAGCATAGCAACCGCCTGAACCATTACACATGTAGGGGAGTACCGTTAGACCTGTAGAAAACTACATGACAACATAGCAACCGCCTGAACCATTACACATTTAGGGGAGTACCGTTAGACCTGTAGAAAACTACACGACAGCATAGCAACCGCCTGAACCATTACACATGTAGGGGAGTACCATTAGACCTGTAGAAAACTACACGACAGCATAGCAACCACCTGAACCATTACACATGTAGGGGAGTACTGTTAGACCTGTAGAAAACTACACGACAGCATAGCAACCGCCTGAACCATTACACATGTAGGGGAGTACCGTTAGACCTGTAGAAAACTACACGACAGCATAGCAACCGCCTGAACCATTACACATGTAGGGGAGTACCGTTAGACCTGTAGAAAACTACACGACAGCATAGCAACCGCCTGAACCATTACACATTTAGGGGAGTACCGTTAGACCTGTAGAAACTACACGACAGCATAGCAACCGCCTGAACCATTACACATGTAGGGGAGTACCGTTAGACCTGTAGAAAACTACACGACAGCATAGCAACCGCCTGAACCATTACACATTTAGGGGAGTAGCTTTTTAAACACAGGAATATTTAGCCTAAACAACATGCAATTCCATTAGTTATGGCTTGTATTAGACAAGTATCAAAGATCATACATGGTTTTTTCTTTGGAATATTAGTTGTTTCAATATAGAAAATGATGTAACCTACTTATTGGAATCACCCCTTCCTTCACCACAGCAGCAGTCGATCCTATCCTCATGACTGTCACAGCTCCATTACACTACACATAAGTCATTGGACGAAGGAATCTTCTGTAGGGGGGAGTTTTGTTAAGAGCCCCAACGCTTGATCTGAACATTAACACGCATCGCTTGTGGATAGAGGACCTTATCTTTCATATCGGCGAGAAATTCTTTTCAAAAACAAAAGGCTAAATTGATACACAGGGTTAGGGTTCCCACAAGGCCATATTTCCATGTTACAGAGCTTGTTTATGGAAGACAAGGTTGACTACCTGTGCTGATTAGCTATCTGCATCTCCGAACACCTGTGTGTATGTAACAGATGTGATATTTACTCTCTCTTGCATTGTCTAATAAAGAAATGAAGCCCAGCTAATGGTTCCAGTTGATCTGTAGTTTATTCGTATAATAAAGAGATAGCACATTAGATGTGCAGGGCTCAATGCTCTTGATGGCTGTAGATAGTGCTTGTATGTCAATATCAGACAGGGATTTACAATCAATAATAGAACAATTACAAAAATATTAGAATACAATATGTATAAATACTTGATAATAGATAAAGAGATAGCACATTAGATATGCAGTGCTCGATGCTCTTGATGGCTGTAGATAGCTCTTGATGGCTCCTGTAGCCCAGTTGGTAGAGCATGGCGCTTGCAATGCCAGGGTTGTGGGTTCGTTTCCCACGGGGGGCCAGTATGAAAAATGTATGCACTCACTAACTGTAAGTCGCTCTGGTTAAGAGTGTCTGCTAAATGACTTAAATGTAAATAGCTGCAGAGAAAAATAACTCTGTATTAGCAGGGAGCTAATATGACCATTACATTTAGAGCATGCTAGCTAACTCTTCGTACAGCAATCCTACATACAAAAGCACATCACAGGAAGATCACAATATCTAACAGGTACTGTACACACATACAGTATATATATATATATATATATATATATATATATATACACTGAGTGTACAAAACATTAAGGACACCTGCTCTTTCCATGACATAGACTGACCAGGTGAAAGCTATGATCCCTTATTGATGTCGCTTGTTAAATTCCCTTCAACCAGTGTAGGGGAGGAGACAGGTTAAAGAAGGATTTTTAAACCTTGAGACAATTGAGACATGGATTGTGTGCGTGTGCCATTCAGTATGGAGGACCAAAGCTGCCGTAATTAGAATTAAATAAATAAATGCACACATAAATAGATACATAAATAAATCCACACGTAATAAAAAAATACTGACTCAAATTAATACATTTTCTCTACATATCTGTATGTATTTAATTATTTATCTATGTATTATCTGATTATTCAAACTAATTCATTTTATTCATTTATATATATATTTATTTATTCCTCCATTATGATAATGAGGGGGTGTCAATCAAACGTCTGTGGGTGGTATCTAACACACCATTGGTTGATCAATGTCACGGGGCGTTGCTCGACTGCTTTTGCACCACCTATGTGAAGCTAGCCACAATAATGATTAGCCACACTAGTAGAAGCTGCGGTTTGCCTTCAAAATAAAAGTCATGGATTGAAACTGATACAAATAGTGGAATCATGCCATATTTGAACTGGATAATGCTAAATAAGGTTGGAATGTTGTTATATAATTTCAACAAAAGTCAATAATTGGTTAATTTGACCAAAACATTTAAATCAGTTGAAATTGCACTGTGGATGTATTACACTTCAGAATTGCATTGGTGGCATACTGTATGCATTGTACAGCCTTGCCTATGGATCTTGTGTCCGTGAAATGTTCAAAACTGTGAAGGGTTTACACAAACATTAGCGTCGTAACTATTATTGCAGGACTTTGACACCAATGTGAAATGAGCCACATTAGAGCACCAGTCAACCTGTGTTTTGAACATTCACATTGTAATGTACAGCCTCACCTACGGATCCTGGGCCCATGAAATGGGGCATCAGCCTATTCAGTGACACCCACAGAACACAACGGTGAAGCGTTTACACAAATATTAAGGTCGTAACTCTTATGACAGGACTTTGACACAACTGTGAAATGAGCCACATTAGCTCACCAGTCAATAAACGGAATAGTGAGGTGGTTTCCCACAGTCAAAGTCCTGCAATAAGAGCTACGACGCTAATCAGTCAAAGTCCTGCAATAAGAGCTACAATGCTAATATGTGTGTAAACTCTTCTCAGTTGTGTTCTGTGGGTGTCACTGAATAGGCTGATACCTTATTTAATGGATCCACATTCCATAGGTGAGGCTGTACGGTGAAATATAAGGATGCCCCCAATGCAGTTATGAAGTCTAATACATCCACAGAGCGATTTCAACTGATTTGTCCTTCTTTGTCAAATCAACCAACTATTGTCTTTTGTTGCATTTATATAATAACATTCCAAACTTGTTAAGCACGATCTAGTAGTGCAAATTATTCCACTATTTGTATCCGTTTCAATGCGGGACCTTTATTTTGAAGGCAAACCGCAAATTCCACTACAGTGCTGGCCGCTGCTGACAATCTCCAGATTACCTGCTTTTCCAGCTGGAGCAGTAGAGGCTCCACAGAGGAGGACGGGGAGGATAAAATACTGAAACATTAAAAAAGTTATTGTTTTTAGATAAGCTATACTAAATATGTGACTGACCACCTCGATTTGGTCTTATGTAGCAACATTTGAAAATTGTGTTTTTTTACATTGGATAAAAGTAGTGACTCAGAGCTAGAAAACAGTTGAGGAACAATGGGAAAGTAATTCTGCTTTGAAAGTTGATCAACTTTTAACCCCACTTTTGATAAAAATCCGCCTTTGAATGTTTTGGTACCTAGTGGAGAGATCTTCTTTGTCTACACCCGTTCAGCATAGTTCACACCCTCTTAAGCCTTAGCCCCACCCATCTTTTTAAGGATTCACGTGAGGCCATGTGGTAAACAGTGAGTATGGTAGTGAACAACCAAAGATTTCAAGACTAAAGGCTGGTTTATACTACGTCCAACTAAAGGCTGGTTTATACTACGTCCAACTAAAGGCTGGTTTATACTACGTCCAACTAAAGGCTGGTTTATACTACGTCCAACTAAAGGCTGGTTTATACTACGTCCAAATACAGTTGTCGCAGTGACATCATTAACATTCTATTGTCGTCCGACATTTTTATTTATTTATTTTATTCCACCTTTATTTAACCAGGTAAGCCAGTTGAGAACAAGTTCTCATTTACAACTGCGACCTGGCCAAGATAAAGCAAAGCAGTGCGATAAAAACAACAACACAGAGTTACATATGGGGTAAAACAAAACATAAAGTCAAAAATACATCAGAAAATATATATACAGTGTGTGCAAATGTAGTAAGTTATGGAGGTAAGGCAATAAATAGGCCATAGTGCAAAATAATTACAATTTAGTATTAATACTGGAGTGATAGATGTGCAGAAAATGATGTGCAAATAGAGATACTGGGGTGCAAATGAGCAAAATAAATAACAATATGGGGATGAGGTAGTTGAGTGGGCTAATTTCAGATGGACTGTGTACAGGTGCAGTGATCGGTAAGGTGCTCTGACAACTGATGCTTAAAGTTAGTGAGGGAGATAAGAGTCTCCAGCTTCAGAGATCTTTGCAATTCGTTCCAGTCATTGGCAGCAGAGAACTGGAAGGAATGGCGGCCAAAGGAGGTGTTGGCTTTGGGGATGACCTGTGAGATATACCTGCTGGAGCGCAGACTACGGGTGGGTGTTGCTATGGTGACCAATGAGCTAAGATAAGGCAGGGATTTGCCTAGCAGTGATTTATAGATGGCCTGGAGCCAGTGGGTTTGGCGACGAATATGTAGTGAGGACCAGCCAACAAGAGCGTACAGGTCACAATGGTGGGTAGTATATGGGGCTTTGGAGACAAAACGGATGGCACTGTGATAGACTACATCCAATTTGCTGAGTAGAGTGTTGGAGGCTATTTTGTAAATGACAACGCTGAAGTCAAGGATCGGTAGGATAGTCAGTTTTACGAGGGCATGTTTAGCAGCATGAGTGAAGGAGGCTTTGTTGCAAAATAGGAAGACGTTTCTAGATTTAACTTTGGATTGGAGATGCTTAATGTGAGTCTGGAAGGAGAGTTTACGGTCTAACCAGACACCTAGGTATTTGTAGTTGTCCATATGTTCTAAGTCAGACCCACCGAGAGTAGTGATTCTAGACGTGTGGGCGGTTGCAAGCAGCGTTCGATTGAAGAGCATGCATTTAGTTTTACTAGCATTTAAGAGCAGTTGGAGGCTACGGAAGGAGTGTTGTATGGCATTGAAGCTCGTTTGGAGGTTTGTTAACACAGTGTCCAATGAAGGGCCAGATGTATACAAAATGGTGTCGTCTGCGTAGAGGTGGATCTGAGAGTCACCAGCAGCAAGAGCGACATCATTGATATACACAGAGAATAGAGTCGGCCCGAGAATTGAACCCTGTGGCACCCCCATAGAGACTGCCAGAGGTCCAGACAACAGGCCTATCTGAAGTCCACAAGCTAAAGGAAAAGGTGAGAGGAGAAGAGAAGAGTGTGTAGATGCGAGAAGGAATTATACAACAAAATGATCATGCTGTTTGTATGTGGCTGCTATGAAAGTGAACTGTGTTTGCGTGTTATCAGGGGTGTATTCATTCCACCGATTCTGTTGAAAAACGTTTCTTAAACGCAAGCAAACGGAACGAAACGGGGATAAACATACCTGAATTTGTCCAATAGAAACTCTTGTTTGCAACTGTTGGACTAATGATTACATCCTAGATCATCTAGGATCTAGCAGGCAAGAGTGTTGAATGTGTCACAGTCTGTCACCTTGATTACTCACATTTTTCTCTCGACCTACGTTGTAAACTTTCATTCATAGGTTAGGTTGTAGCAACCTCATGATGGGTATAGGGAACATTAGAGTATCATGTAGTAGCCTAAACCTATCAGTGTTACATTGAACAGGGTGAATGGAATATGAATGACAGTCATCCAATATGCTGTAATAGAAATAAGGCCATGCTCATTAAAAAAATAATCGTCCTCCCTCATCTTAAACATCACCCACCGCCACTGGTGTGGAGGCATGCATCGAAAACTTGGGTCAGCTAGCTGCTACAAGAGACACAGGTGAACAAATATATTTGCTAGCTATTCATCTGATTGATAAAGTTGATAAAAATGTCATTAACTAGCCAGCTATCTTGAAACTGCTGGGGGAAAGCTAGCTAACGTTAGCTTACCCCAACCAACAGATTTCACCTTAGCTAGCTAGCTAAGTGGATTCTAGCTAGGTTTCTAGAAAAGAACAACTAGCTATATAATTGGTAGCTATATTTTAAAGACTAGCTAGTTACTGACTATTTAATAATAAATAATAATAATAATATTTGAACAGTTTTTGTCAAGCTACTTTGTTCCCCTGTCTGTTTATTGATGCTTTTGTGACGGAAAGTTGGCAAGAAAAATGCAAATAGGCTGTGTTGTTTTCATATCATTTGGCTTATTAGGGGGCTTGTGCTAGTTAGCTAAGTTACTGACTGACTAAGCTAATTCTTATTCATGTTTTTGTTGTTGTTGCATTTCAGGTGGAGTGGCATTGCTGACAGGCTAGCATGCTGACAGGCTAGCATGCTGACAGGCCAGGGCCATATTCACAAAGAATCTCAGAGCAGTACTGATTTTAGGATACGTTTTGTTTTCACACCGAGTACAATTACATTGACAAGGGGGAGGTTATCCTAGATCACTATCCCTACTCTGAGACACTTTGTGAATATGGGCCCTGGAAGAAAGCTGTTGCCCAATACCTTGCACAGCAGTCCTTTCACCACAGGACCCTATAGCAGGGGTAGGTAACCCTGTTCCTGGAGTGCCCCAGGACCCTATAGCAGGGGTAGTTAACCCTGTTCCTGGAGTGCCACAGGACCCTATAGCAGGGGTAGGTAACCCTGTTCCTGGAGTGCCCCAGGACCCTATAGCAGGGGTAGTTAACCCTGTTCCTGGAGTGCCCCAGGACCCTATAGCAGGGGTAGGTAACCCTGTTCCTGGAGTGCCCCAGGACCCTATAGCAGGGGTAGTTAACCCTGTTCCTGGAGTGCCACAGGACCCTATAGCAGGGGTAGTTAACCCTGTTCCTCACCAGGGGTACATTCAGTTCGCTTGAACATTTGCTACATTGCGGAATGGTATGTACTGAACGCCACGTTTTCCCAAAACCTTCTTGCACGTTCTTGAACAGACTTTGAGATACTTTTGCTCCGTTTGGTGGGTGTGCCATCTGTATTAGCACAGGAAGGCAAAAAATATCATCAAGGACATCAACCACCCGAGCCATTGCCTGTTCACCCCGCTATCATCCAGAAGACGAGGTCAGTATAGGTGCATCAAAGCTGGGACCGAGAGACTGAAAAACAGCTTCTATCTCAAGGCCATCAGACTGTTAAATAGCCATCACTAGCACATTAGAGGCTGCTGCTGCCTATTGAAATCACTGGCCACTTTAAGAAATGGAACACTAATCACTTTAATAATGTTTACATATCTTGCACTACTCATCTCATATGTATATACTGCATTCTATTCTATAATATTCTACTGTATCTTAGTCCATGACGCTCTGTCATTGCTTGTCCATATATGTATATGTTCTTAAATTCGATTCCTTACTATATTTGTGTGTATTGGGTACAGTGGGGAAAAAAAGTATTTAGTCAGCCACCAATTGTGCAAGTTCTCCCACTTAAAAAGATGAGCGAGGCCTGTAATTTTCACCAGAAACAAAATTGTAGACCTGCACCAGGCTGGGAAGACTGAATCTGCAATAGGTAAGCAGCTTGGTTTGAAGAAATCAACTGTGGGAGCAATTATTAGGAAATGGAAGACATACAAGACCACTGATAATCTCCCTCGATCTGGGGCTCCACGCAAGATCTCACCCCGTGGGGTCAAAATGATCACAAGAACGGTGAGCAAAAATCCCAGAACCACACGGGGGGACCTAGTGAATGACCTGCAGAGAGCTGGGACCAAAGTAACAAAGCCTACCATCAGCAACACACTACGCCGCCAGGGACTCAAATCCTGCAGTGCCAGACGTGTCCCCCTGCTTAAGCCAAAGTACATGTCCAGGCCCGTCTGAAGTTTGCTAGAGTGCATTTGGATGATCCAGAAGAGGATTGGGAGAATGTCATATGGTCAGATGAAACCAAAATATAACTTTTTGGTAAAAACTCAACTCGTCGTGTTTGGAGGACAAAGAATGCTGAGTTGCATCCAAAGAACACCATACCTACTGTGAAGCATGGGGGTGGAAACATCATGCTTTGGGGCTGTTTTTCTGCAAAGGGACCAGGACGACTGATCCGTGTAAAGGAAAGAATGAATGGGGCCATGTATCGTGAGATTTTGAGTGAAAACCTCCTTCCATCAGCAAGGGCATTGAAGATGAAACGTGGCTGGGTCTTCCAGCATGACAATGATCCCAAACACACCGCCCGGGCAATGAAGGAGTGGCTTCGTAAGAAGCATTTCAAGGTCCTGGAGTGGCCTAGCCAGTCTCCAGATCTCAACCCCATAGAAAATCTTTGGAGGGAGTTGAAAGTCCGTGTTGCCCAGCGACAGCCCCAAAACATCACTGCCCTAGAGGAGATCTGCATGGAGGAATGGGCCAAAATACCAGCAACAGTGTGTGAAAACCTTGTGAAGACTTACAGAAAACGTTTGACCTGTGTCATTGCCAACAAAGGGTATATAACAAAGTATTGAGAAACTTTTGTTATTGACCAAATACTTATTTTCCACCATAATTTGCAAATACATTCATTAAAAATCCTACAATGCGATTTTCAGGAATTTCTTTTCTCATTTTGTCTGTCATAGTTGACGTGTACCTATGATGAAAATTACAGGCCTCTCTCATCTTTTTAAGTGGGAGAACTTGCACAACTGGTGGCTGACTAAATACTTTTTTTCCCCACTGAAGATTAAATAAACTCAGTTCTATGTCTTAGATTATATAAACTTAGATCTATGTATTATATTATACATTATAAACTCAGATCTATGTCTTATTACATTAACTCAGATCTATGTATTATATTATACATTAATATGAACTCAGATCTATGTCTTGTTACATTAACTCAGATCTATGTATTATATTATACATTATGAACTCAGATCTATGTCTTGTTACATTAACTCAGATCTATGTATTATATTATACATTATGAACTCAGATCTATGTCTTGTTACATTAACTCAGATCTATGTCTCATATTATACATTATAAACTCAGATCTATGTCTTGTTACATTAACTCAGATCTATGTCTGATATTATACATTATGAACTCAGATCTATGTATTATGTAAACTCAGATCTATGTATTATATGACATAAACTCAGATATATGTTGTCAAAAGGTGAGGTGTATGTGGTGTGGAAGTCAGGCGCAGGACACCGAGGCTCAGTCCAACAGAGTTTACTAATAATCCCAAAAGGCAACGATACAAAATACACGGCCTCAACGACAAACAGAGGCGAGCAATTACGCAACAAGCGTAATATAAAAAACAGAGAACAAACACGCAGCACTACGGACAGGCGAACAACAACACACAATCTAACCAATACAAAACAGGGAACTTATAGGAAACGTAATCAGACACAAACAGACACAGGTGTGACAGACCGACAGACAAAAGCAATCACACATAGAGACATTCAACGGTGGCAGCTAGTACTCCGGGGACGGCGAACGTCGACGCCTGCCCGAACCAGGAGGAGGCGCAGCCTCGGCCGAAACCGTGACAGTACCCCCCCCTTGACGCGCGGCTCCAGCCGTGCGCCGACCCCGGCCTCGGGGACGGCCAGGAGGACGCGGATCCGGGCGCGTGGGATGCCCACGGTGGAACTCCGTCAGGAGGGATGGATCGAGGATGTCCCTCCTGGGCACCCAGCACCGTTCCTCCGGACCGTACCCCTCCCCTCATCCGGCGCCTCGAGTCCAAGATAGTCCGGACCCTGTACGCCGGGGCCCCCTCGATGTCCAAAGGGGGCGGAGGGGTCTCTCCTATCTCAACTTCTTGGAGTGGGCCAGCTACCACCGGCCTGAGAAGAGACACATGGAACGAGGGGTTAATATTTTTGTATTCTATAGGTAGTTGTAACCTGTAACACACCTCGTTCAATCTTCTCAGGACTTTGAAGGGCCCCACAAACCGCCGACCCAGCTTCCGGCAGGGCAGGCGGAGGGGCAGGTTTCGAGTCGAGAGCCAGACTCGATCTCCCGGTGCGTACACCGGTCCCTCACTGCGGTGGCGATCGGCGCTCGCCTTTTGTTGACGTATGGCATGCTGCAGATGGACATGGGCAGCGTCCCACGTCTCCTCCGAGCGCCGAATCCACTCGTCCACCGCAGGAGCCTCGATCTGGCTCTCGTGCCATGGTGCCAGGACCGGCTGATAGCCTAAAACACACTGGAAAGGTGTTAAATTGGTGGAGGAGTGGCGGAGAGAGTTCTGGGCTATCTCTGCCCAGGGGAGGAATCTAGACCACTCCTCCGGCCGGTCCCGGCAATAGGACCTCAAAAACCTACCCACATCCTGGTTGACACGTTCCACCTGCCCATTGCTCTCTGGGTGGTACCCCGAGGTAAGGCTTACAGAGACCCCCAACCGTTCCATGAACGCCCCCCAAACTCTGGAGGTGAACTGGGGACCTCGGTCAGACACAATATCCTCGGGGACCCCATAGTGCCGGAACACATGGGTGAATAGGGCCTCAGCGGTTTGTAGGGCAGAAGGGAGACCCGGCATTGGAAGGAGACGACAGGCCTTAGAAAACCGATCCACAACGACCAAAATGGTGGTATTCCCCTGGGAGGGGGGTAGATCAGTTACGAAATCCACCGATAGGTGGGACCATGGTCGTTGTGGAACGGGCAGGGGATGTAGCTTACCCCTGGGCAAATGTCTAGGCGCCTTACACTGGGCACATACCGAGCAGGAGGAGACATAAACCCTCACATCCCTAGCTAACGTTGGCCACCAGTATTTCATGCTAAGACAGTGCACTGTCCGGCCAATACCTGGATGTCCAGAGGAGGGTGATGTATGAGCCCAATAAATCAGTCGATCACGAACCTCGAGCGGAACGTACGTCCTCCCCACAGGACACTCAGGGGGAGTAGGTTCGGTACGCAGTGCCCGCTCGATTTCCGCATCGACCTCCCATACCACCGGAGCCACCAAACAAGACGCCGGCAATATGGAAGTAGGCTCGTTGGACCTCTCCTCTGTGTCATACCGCCGGGACAGGGCGTCTGCCTTACCATTCTGGGACCCTGGGATGTATGTGATCTTAAAAACAAACCTGGTTAGGAACATGTTCCACCTAGCCTGACAAGGGTTCAATCTCCTCGCTGCCCGGATGTACTCCAGGTTACGGTGATCTGTCAGAATGAGGAAAGGGTGTTGAACACCCTCAAGCCAATGCCTCCACACCTTTAGGGCCTGGACTACGGCTAACAGCTCCCTGTCCCCAACATCATAGTTGCGCTCCGCCGAGCTGAGCTTCTTCGAGTAGAACGCACAGGGGCGGAGCTTAGGTGGCGCGCCGGACCGTTGTGACAAGACTGCCCCAATACCGGTCTCGGACGCGTCCACCTCTACTTGGAAGGATAAAGAGGGATCCGGATGCGCCAGCACCGGAGCCGAGGTGAACAGGTTCTTCAGTTTGACAAATGCCCTGTCCGCCTCAGCCGACCACTGCAAACGAACCGGACCCCCCTTTAGCAGAGATGTAATGGGAGATGCAACCTGTCCAAAACCCCGAATAAACCTCCGGTAGTAATTAGCAAAACCCAAGAACTGCTGCACCTCTTTTACAGTAGTTGGGGTTTGCCAATTACGCACGGCCGATACCCGGTCTACCTCTATCTCCACACCTGACGCGGACAACCGATAACCCAAAAAGGAGACGGACTCCTGGAAGAACAGGCATTTCTCTGCCTTGACATACAAGTCATGCTCCAGCAGTCTTCTCAACACTCGGCGCACCTGAGCTACATGCTCGGCTCGTGTAGAAGAGTACACCAGGATGTCGTCGATGTAAACTACCACACCCTGCCCATGCATGTCCCGGAAAATCTCGTCAACAAAGGATTGGAAGACTGAAGGAGCATTCATTAACCCGTATGGCATGACGAGATACTCGTAATGACCCGAGGTGGTGCTAAATGCTGTTTTCCATTCATCCCCCTCCCTAATGCGCACCAGATTATACGCGCTCCTGAGATCTAACTTTGTGAAGAACTGCGCGCCGCGTAATGATTCCGTCATCGTCGCAATCAGTGGAAGTGGGTAGCTGTATTTAACTGTGATCTGATTGAGACTACGGTAATCAATACACGGGCGCAATCCCCCATCCTTCTTTTTCACAAAGAAGAAACTTGAGGAGACCGGGGAAGTAGAGGACCGTATGTATCCCTGTGCCAAGGACTCGGCTATGTAAGTCTCCATAGCCGCTGTCTCCTCTTGAGACAGGGGATACACACGACTCCGTGGCAGAGCCGCTCCTGTTTGGAGATTTATCGCACAGTCCCCCTGTCTATGAGGAGGCAGCCGTGTTGCCCTCGATTTGCTAAACACAAGTGCTAAATCCTCATACTCAGGGGGAATGCGCAGTGCGGGCACTTGGTTCGGACTCTCTACCGAGGTCGCCCCTAAGGAAACACCTAGACATCTCCCTACACACTGGGCAGACCACTCCATAAGAGCCCTCTGTTGCCACGCTATAGTAGGATCATGGGTGCTTAACCAGGGAAGTCCCAACACCACGGGGTACGCAGGAGAGTCAATCAGATAAAACTGAATGATCTCCTCGTGACCCCCCTGCGTTGTCATTGTCAGTGGTGCTGTGACCTCCCTGATCAGGCCCGACCCCAACGGCCGGCTGTCTAATGCGTGGACAGAAAATGGAGCTTCTACCGGCCGAAGGGGAATCCCTAACCTACCACAAAATGCCCGATCAATAAAGTTCCCAGCAGCGCCTGAATCTACTAGCGCCTTATGCTGGGAATGAGGTGCCACCTGTGGAAATCTCACAGGAATACTCATGTGACCAACAGAAAGCTCTGGGTAAGTGGGGTGCCTACTCACCTGAAATGACTCCCCAGTGCGTGGCCTGTTGTCACCCCTCCCAGGAGACCCTCCCCAGCACCTGGCCGCGGTGTGCCCTCCACGACCGCAGGTGGTGCAGGGGATGGCCCCCCTCGGGTTTCCTCTCCTCCTCTCTCTAGCGCCAGCACCCCCGAGCTCCATAGGAATCGGCTCGGAGGTGCTGGAGGGTGGAATGGACGACCCCCACTCGGGACGTCCGCGGGTAGCCAGCAGGGTGTCTAGACGGATGGAAATGTCTACCAACTGGTCAAATGACAGGTTGGTGTCCCTGCAGGCCAGCTCACGACGAACGTCCTCTCGTAGGCTACACCGGTAGTGGTCGATGAGGGCCCTCTCATTCCACCCCGCATCCGCTGCTAGTGTCCGGAACTCCAGTGCGAACTCCTGGGCGCTCCTCTTCCCCTGTCGGAGGTGGAACAGACGCTCTCCCGCCGCTTTACCCTCAGGTGGATGATCAAAGACAGCCCTGAAGCGGCGGGAGAACTCCGCGTAGGTGATGGTTGCGGCGTCTATTCCCCTCCATTCGGCGTTGGCCCATTCCAACGCCTTGCCGGATAGACAGGAGATGAGGGCGGAGACGCTCTCGTATCCCGAGGGCGCCGGGTGTATAGTAGCCAGGTAAAGTTCCACCTGCAGGAGAAATCCCTGACACCCGGCTGCAGAACCGTCATATGCCCTCGGGAGCGAAAGCCGAATACCACTGGGTTCTGGTGCTGAGAGAGGAGGACTGGCCGTTGGTGATGGGATGGTGTGCGAAGGCGTGGGCACCTCCCCAGTCACCAACCGGCGCAGCGTGTTGGAAACCTCGTTCATGGCGGCCCCAAGTTGCCGGATCATGGTGTCTTGGTCGCTGATCCGATCCTCCAGCGACCTGGGTGCCGCCACTGCTCCTGCTGACTCCATAAGGTGTGTTGTTCTGTCAAAAGGTGAGGTGTATGTGGTGTGGAAGTCAGGCGCAGGACACCGAGGCTCAGTCCAACAGAGTTTACTAATAATCCCAAAAGGCAACGATACAAAATACACGGCCTCAACGAACAAACAGAGGCGAGCAATTACGCAACAAGCGTAATATAAAAAACAGAGAACAAACACGCAGCACTACGGACAGGCGAACAACAACACACAATCTAACCAATACAAAACAGGGAACTTATAGGACACGTAATCAGACACAAACAGACACAGGTGTGACAGACCGACAGACAAAAGCAATCACACATAGAAACATTCAACGGTGGCAGCTAGTACTCCGGGGACGGCGAACGTCGACGCCTGCCCGAACCAGGAGGAGGCGCAGCCTCGGCCGAAACCGTGACACCCTACTCCACTACCACATATCTAAAACACAAAATCCATGTGTACGTGTGTGTATAGAGCGTATGTTATCATGTGTGTGTATGCATGTGTCTGTGCCTATGTTTGTGTTGCTTCACATTCCCCGCTGTTCCATATTTTTATCTGTTTTCTACTCTGATTCTACTGCTTGCATCAGTTACCTGATGTGGAATAGAGTTCCATGTAGTCATGGCTCTATGTAGCACTGTGCGCCTCCCATAGTCTGTTCTGGACTTGGGGACTGTGAAGAGACCTCTGGTGGCATGTCTTGTGGGGAATGCATGGGTGTCTCAGCTGTATGCCAGTCGTTAAACAGACAGCTCTGTGCTTTCAACATGTCAACACCTCTCACAAACACAAGCAGTGATGACGTCAATCTCTGAGCCAGGAGAGATTGACATGCATATTATTTATGTTTGCCAGTAAAGGGGGCTTTACTATTCTTAGGTAGCGGAATGACTTTTGCTTCCCTCCAAGCCTGGGGGCACACACACTCTAGTAGGCTTAAATTGAAAATATGGCAAATAGGAGTGTCAATATCGTCCGCTATTATCCTCAGTAATTTTCCATCCAAGACCCCGGTGGCTTGTCATTGTTGATAGACAACAATAATTGTTTCACCTCTTCCACACTCACTTTACAAAATTCACAATTACGTTTGTCTTTCATAATTTGGTCAGATATACTTGGATGTGTAGTGTCAGCAATTGTTGCTGGCATGTCAGTCCTAAGTTTGCTAATATTGCCAATGAAAAAAAGTATTAAAGTAGTTGGCAATATCAGTTGGTTTTGTGATGAATGAGCCATCTGATTCAATGAATGATAGAGCTGAGTTTGCCTTTTTTCCCAAATTTTCATTAAAGGTGCTCCAACGCTTTTTACATTTACATTTACGTCATTTAGGAGACGCTCTTATCCAGAGCGACTTACAAATTGGTGCATTCACCTTATAGCCAGTGGGATAACCACTTTACAATATGTTTTTTTATTTATTATTATTTCTTTGGGGGGGGGATTAGAAGGATTACTTTATCCTATCCCAGGTATTCCTTAAAGAGGTGGGGTTTCAAGTGTCTCCGGAAGGTGGTGAGTGACTCCGCTGTCCTGGCGTCGTGAGGGAGCTTGTTCCACCATTGGGGTGCCAGAGCAGCGAACAGTTTTGACTGGGCTGAGCGGGAACTGTGCTTCCGCAGAGGTAGGGGGGCCAGCAGGCCAGAGGTGGATGAACGCAATGCCCTCGTTTGGGTGTAGGGACTGATCAGAGCCTGAAGGTACGGAGGTGCCGTTCCCCTCACAGCTCCGTAGGCAAGCACCATGGTCTTGTAGCAGATGCAAGCTTCAACTGGAAGCCAGTGGAGTGTGCGGAGGAGTGGGGTGATGTGAGAGAACTTGGGAAGGTTGAACAACAGATGGGCTGCTGCATTCTGGATGAGTTGTAGGGGTTTAATGGCACAGGCAGGGAGCCCAGCCAACAGCGAGTTGCAGTAATCCAGACAGGAGATGACAAGTGCCTGGATTAGGATCTGTGCCGCTTCCTGTGTAAGGCAGGGTCGTACTCTCCGAATGTTGTAGAGCATTATCCTACAGGATCGGGTCACCACCTTGATGTTAGCGGAGAACGACAGGGTGTTGTCCAGGGTCACGCCAAGGCTCTTCGCACTCTGGGAGGAGGACACAATGGAGTTGTCAACCGTGATGGCGAGATCATGGAATGGGCAGTCCTTCCCCGGGAGGAAGAGCAGCTCCATCTTGCCGAGGTTCAGCTTGAGGTGGTGATCTGTCATCCACACTGATATGTCTGCCAGACATGCAGAGATGCGATTCGCCACCTAGTTATCAGAAGGGGGAAAGGAGAAGATTAGTTGTGTGTCGTCTGCGTAGCAATGATAGGAGAGGCCATGTGAGGATATGACAGAGCCAAGTGACTTGGTGTATAGCGAGAATAGGAGAGGGCCTAGAACTGAGCCCTGGGGGACACCGGTGGTGAGAGCACGTGGTGCGGAGACATATTCTCGCCACGCCACTTGGTAGGAGCGACTGGTCAGGTAGGACGCAATCCAAGAGTGAGCCGCGCCGGAGATGCCCAGCTCGGAGAGGGTGGAGAGGAGGATCTGATGGTTCACAGTATCAAAGGTCTAGAAGGACTAGAAGGTCTAGAAGGACAAGAGCAGAGGAGAGAGAGTTAGCTTTAGCAGTGCGGAGAGCCTCCGTGACACAGAGAAGAGCAGTCTCAGTTGAATGACCAGTCTTGAAACCTGACTGGTTTGGATCAAGAAGGTCATTCTGAGAGAGATAGCAAGAGAGATTTTTACTATCATTCTTTATGTCATTGATCTTTGTTTCATAGTGTAGTTTCTTCTTCTTTTTATTCAGTTTAGTCACATGATTTCTCAATTTGCAATATGTTGGCAATCAGTTGTGCAGCCAGACTTATTTGCCATTCCTTTTGCCTCATCCCTCTCAACCATACAATTTTTCAATTCCTCAAAAATCCATGGGGATTTAACAATCATTTTCATATTGGTTGCATGCTTATTAGTAACTGGAATAAGCAATTTCATAAATGTGTCAAGTGCAGTGTCTGTTTTTTCCTCATTACATCAACAACATAGGAATCACTAGAAAAATTATTGTATGACCTCTTATACACAATATTAGGCCCAGTCTTTGGAACTTTGTTTTTCCTAGATATGGCTACTACATTGTGATCACTACATCCAATGGATTTGGATACTGCTTTCAAACAAATCTCTGCAGCATTAGTAAAGATATGATCAATACATGTTGATGATTTAAATCCTGTACTGTTTGTAACTACCCTGGTAGGTTGACTGATAACCTGAACCAGGTTGCAGGCACTGGTTACAGTTTGAAGCTTTCTCTTGAGTGGGCAGCCTGATGAAAGCCAGTCAATATTTAAATCACCCAGAAAGTATACCTCTCTATTGATATCACATACATTATCAAGCATTACACACATGTTATTCAGATCCTGACTGTTAGCACTTGGTGGTCTATAGCAGCTTCCCACCAGAATTGGCTTTAGGTGAGGCAGATGAACCTGTAGCCATATTACTTCAATAGTATTTAACATGAGATCCTCTCTAATCTTCACAGGAATGTGGTTCTGAATATAAACAGCAACACCTCCACAATTGGCATTTCTATCTTTTCTGTAAATGTTATAACCATGTATTGCTACCACTGTATCATCAAGGTATTTTACGCTAAGTCAGCTTTAATATTGCAGATAGATTGTAACTTCCATCAATTTAATTGTCTGCATCACGTCCAATCCCCCATATGTTTTTTTTCTTCTCGCAAATATATATATATATATATATATATATATATATAAATACAGTTGAAGTCGGAAGTTTACATACATTTAGGTTGGAGTCATTAAAACTTGTTTTTCAACCACTCAACAAATTTCTTGTTAACAAACTATAGTTCTGGCATACCGGTTAGGACATCTACTTTGTGCATGACACAAGTAATTTTTCCAACAATTGTTTACAGACAGATTATTTCACTTATAATTCACTGTATCACAATTCCAGTGGGTCAGATGTTTACATACACTAAGTTGACTGTGCCTTTAAACAGCTTGGAAAATTACAGAAAATGATGTCATGGCTTTAGAAGCTTCTGATAGGCTAATTGAGATAATTTGAGCCAATTGCAGGTGTACCTGTGGATGTATTTCAAGGCCTACCTTCAAACTCAGTGGCTCTTTGCTTGACATCATGGGAAAATCAAAAGAAATCAGCCAAGACCTCAGAAAAACAATTGTAGACCTCCACAAGTCTGGTTCATCCTTGGGAGCAATTTTCAAATGCCTGAAGGTACCACGTTCATCTGTACAAACAATAGTACGCAAGAATAAACACCATGGGACCACGCAGCCGTCATACCGCTCAGGAAGGAGACGTGTTCTGTCTCCTAGAGATAAACGTACTTTGGTGAGAAAAGTGCAAATCAATCACAGAACAACAGCAAAGGACCTTGTGAAGATGCTGGAGGAAACAGGTACAAAAGTATCTATAGCCACAGTAAAACGAGTCCTATATCGACATAACCTGAAAGGCCGCTCAGCAAGGAAGAAGTTACTGCTCCAAAACCACCATAAAAAAGCCATACTACGGTTTGCAACTGCACATGGTGACAAAGATCGTACTTTTTGGAGATATGTCCTCTGGTCTGATGAAAATAAAATAAAACTGTTTGCCCATAATGACCATCGTTATGTTTGGAGGAAAAAGGGGGTTGCTTGCCAGCCGAAGAACACCATCCCAACCGTGAAGCACGGGGGTGGCAGCATCATGCTGTGGGGGTGCTTTGCTGCAGGAGGGACTGGTGCACTTCACAAAATAGATGGCATCATGAGGAAGGAGAATTATGTGGATATATTGAAGCAACATCTCAAGACATCAGTCAGGAGGTTAAAGCTTGGTCGGAAATGGGTCTTCCAAATGGACAATGACCCCAAGCATACTTCCAAAGTTGTGGCAAAATGGCTTGAGGACAACAAAGTCAAGGTATTGGAGTGGCCATCACAAAGCCCTGACCTCAAACCTATAGAAAATGTGTGGGCAGAACTGAAAAAGTGTGTGGGAGCAGGGATTTTGGCCCACTCCTCCATACAGAACTTCTCCAGATCCTTCAGGTTTCGGGGCTGTCGCTGGGCAATACGGACTTTCAGCTCCCTCCAAAGATTTTCTATTGGGTTCAGGTCTGGAGACTGGCTAGGCCACTCCAGGACCTTGAGATGCTTCTTACGGAGCCACTCCTTAGTTGTCCTGGCTGTGTGTTTCGGGTCGTTGTCATGCTGGAAGACCCAGCCTCGACCCATCTTCAATGCTCTTACTGAGGGAAGGAGGTTGTTGGCCAAGATCTCGCGATACATGGCCCCATTCATCCTCCCCTCAATACGGTGCAGTCGTCCTGTCCCCTTTGCAGAAAAGCATCCCCAAAGAATGATGTTTCCACCTCCATGCTTCACGGTTGGGATGGTGTTCTTGGGGTTGTACTCATCCTTCTTCTTCCTCCAAACACGGCGAGTGGAGTTTAGACCAAAAAGCTATATTTTTGTCTCATCAGACCACATGACCTTCTCCCATTCCTCCTCTGGATCATCCAGATGGTCATTGGCAAACTTCAGACGGGCCTGGACATGCACTGGCTTGAGCAGGTGGACCTTGCGTGCGCTGCAGGATTTTAATCCATGACGGTGTAGTGTGTTACTAATGGTTTTCTTTGAGACTGTGGTCCCAACTCTCTTCAGGTCATTGACCAGGTCCTGCCGTGTAGTTCTGGGCTGATCCCTCACCTTCCTCATGATCATTGATGCCCCACGAGGTGAGATCATGCATGGAGCCCCAGACCGAGGGTGATTGATTGTCATCTTGAACTTCTTCCATTTTCTAATAATTGCGCCAACAGTTGTTGCCTTCTCACCAAGCTGCTTGCCTATTGTCCTGTAGCCTATCCCAGCCTTGTGCAGGTCTACAATTTTATCCCTGATGTCCTTAAACAGCTCTCTGGTCTTGGCCATTGTGGAGAGGTTGGAGTCTGTTTGATTGAGTGTGTGGACAGGTGTCTTTTATACAGGTAACGAGTTCAAACAGGTGCAGTTAATACAGGTAATGAGTGGAGAACAGGAGGGCTTCTTAAAGAAAAACTAACAGGTCTGTGAGAGCTGGAATTCTTCCTGGTTGGTAGGTGATCAAATACTTATGTCATGCAATATATAATATTACTTAAAAATCATACAATGTGATTTTCTGGATTTGAAGTGAACCTATGATAAAAATTACAGACCTCTACATGCTTTGTAAGTAGGAAAACCTGCAAAATCGGCAGTGTATCAAATACTTGTTCTCCCCACTGTACATACATACATACATACATACATACATACATACATACATACATACATACATACATACATACATACATACATACATACATACATACATACATACATACATACATACATACATACCCTATAAAACATATATTTCCCTTTATTGCTTTCCAACCCCACCACCCCTTCCCTAATTGAAGTAAACTAGTGAACAACAATGCTTAGGCCTCTACTTCCAGCTTATACATACTATATACATTTTATGGACACAGTCAATTTTACAATAATTCTATTTAGTTTGTTTTTACTCCTGAACTTCTCCTACCCTCAACCTCTCCGATCATTTTCATGATGTCCATCCGGTTTGCTTCTATATGCCATATCTTTCTAGCTGTGCTCTTTCATAAAAGCTCTCAACCTATAACCTATGTACTTATTATGGATACAGTATGCTTACATTATTAGTTATCTTGTTGTTTTTAGTTGTTGTTAGTTGTTATTAGTCCCATCCTTCAACTCCATTCAACACCACCCATCTATCTCTTAAAACCTTCCATATTGGATTTATATTTGCCATTTATTTTTCAACTGTACTGTGATGTTTTACAAAAGTTCTGAACCTTTCTATTCTCATTGTTTCTACAGATTGTAAATTGAAAATATTTTGAAAGTATTATTATATTATTGATCGATTGATTATTACTTTTCAGATCACCAAGTGATGCTATCTTTACGGTTAGCTCCAGGTAAATATTGCAATCCTTTAGTCATTCCTGGACCTGTGCCCAAAAACAAGCTACAAATGGACAGTACCAAAACAAATGATCTAATGATTCTGTCTCTTCGCAGCAAAATCTGCAGAGCTGGGAAGATTGTATCCCCCATATAACATTTACATTCTATTGGTAGCAAGAAGTTTATATCATAATTTAAATTGAAAAATAACTCCACCAGTCCTATCAATGATATCATTTACGAAGATTATACCTTTTAAATGTTTTTGTCAAAAACATATGGTTTTTTATCAATTAGTATATTTGAGTTTAACCACAATATTTGTTGCATTATTTGTTCTGTCGTTTCTGGAGGATTAAATTGAAATTGCAGTTAAAGTTTCTATGGCTTGTTTTAGAAATAGTGATATTTGGGAGATGATTTCCTTTTCAAATAATTGAAAGTGAGGTTGTAATCTGAATAAAGGGAAAAAGGCCATTCTTGAACATTGGGTGAGACAATCTTACTTATTTGCTAGAGAACCAGTTCGGATTTAAGTATAACTTTTGTATGACTGAAGCTTTTAGTGATAGGTCTAATGCTTTAATATTTAATAATTTCTGTCTTAGGCAAGACCATAAGCAAATAGGTAAACTGGGATAATACTAAAGAGTTAATCAGGGTGATTTTTCCACAAATTGACAGGTATTTACCTTTCCATGGTAGCAAGATCTTATCTATTTTTGCTAACTTTCTATTAACATTTATTGGATTGAGATCATTTATTTAATTTTGTATATGTATTCTGAGTATATCCACATCACCATCAGACCATTTTATTGGTAAACTACATGGTAATGTAAAAATTGTATTTTGTTAGTGATCCAATACGTAATATAGTACATTTATCATAATTTGGTTGTAATCCAGAGAGGTTAGAAAATGTATCTAGATCCTCTATGAGGCTGTGGAGTGATTCTAGTTGAATCATCAGCGTACATTGACACCTTTGTTTTTAAGCCCTGGATTTATAATCCCTTGATATTATTGTTGGATCTTTTTTTAATAGCTAACATCTCGATGGCCATAATAAATAGATATGCCGATAGTGGACAACCTTGTTTCACTCCTCTTGACAGTTTAAAACTTTCGGA
The DNA here is from genome assembly GCF_964263955.1 of Coregonus lavaretus. Taxonomy (NCBI): domain Eukaryota; kingdom Metazoa; phylum Chordata; class Actinopteri; order Salmoniformes; family Salmonidae; genus Coregonus; species Coregonus lavaretus. The sequence continues at coordinate 41,137 of NW_028166867.1, forward strand.
GAAATAGCCATTATTTACTATTTTACACCTAGGGTTACTATACATGATTTTAACCCAATTTATAAGAGATTCTCCAAAATTGAAATGCTCCAGGCATTTATATATAAACCCCAGTCGTACATATATAAACCCCAGTCGTACTTTATCAAATGCCTTTTGAAAGTCTGCTATGAATAGCAGGCCTGGTTTCCCAGATTTTTCATAGTGTTCTATTGTTTCCAGTACTTGCCTTATATTATCTCTAATGTATCTTCCATCTAAGAAACCTGTCTGATTAGAATGAATAATGTCCGACAATACCTTTTTTATTCTATGCGCTATACATTTTGCTAGAATTTTTGCATCACAACACTGAAGTGTAATGGGCCTCCAATTTTTAAAATGGACTGGATCTTTATATTTTCCACTTGTATCCTGTTTCAGTAATAATGAAATCAGACCTTCTTCTTGAGTGTCTGATAATCTACCATTTACATAGGAGTGGTTAAAACATGCTACTAACTGTCCTCTGAGTATATCAAAAAAGGTTTGGTATACCTCGACTGGTATGCCATCCAACCCTGGAGTCTTCCCAGACTTAAAGTCGTTAATTGCATCCAGAAGTTCCTCCTCTGTAATTTCATCTTCACATGAGTCTTTCTGTATGGCTGTTAATTTTACATTATCAATAGAAAACAAATATTTACAATTAGCTTCAGTTAGAGGAGATGGAGGCGACTGAAACGAAAACATATGCTTAAAGTACTTTGTTTCCTCCTTCAAAATATCATTTGGTGAATCATGTGTGACTCCGTCACTTTTAACCAGTTTCCGTAAATTATTTTTGGTAGCATTCCTATGTTGAAGATTAAAAAAGAATTTGGTCAATTCTATCCAGTTTGCTTTATTTTTTATAATATATTACACTTTATCTTTCTTGAATAAGTTTCTCAATTTCTTTTAGTTTTTCCTCTAATTAATTCTGAGCCTCTATGTTACAGTTTTTATTGCTATCTATCTGTTCTGTTAGACCTTTTATTTCCTTTGTTAGTATGGACTCTTTTGACCTAAATTGCTTTTGTTTTCGAGATGAGTACTGAATTGCATGGCCTCTAAAGGCACATTTAAAGGTGTCCCATACAATAAGGGGATTTGCTGTACCTATGTTATGTCGGAAAAAATCAGTTAAAAATTCCTCTGTCCTAGTTAAAAATAAGTTATCATCCAATTGGCTTTGATTACATTTCCAATGTCCTCGCCTACGTGGAAATTCAATAAGAGTAATGTATATGCCAATTATATGATGGTCCGACCGCATTCTGTCCCCTATCAAAACTTTTTAAACTTTTGGTGCCAACGAGAATGACATAAGAGAGAAGTCAAGACGACTAGCTTGATTGAGTCTCCGCCATGTACAGTTGAAGTCGGAAGTTTACATACACCTTAGCCAAATACATTTAAACTACATTTTTCACAATTCCTGACATTTAATCCTAGTAAAAATTCCCTGTATTAGGTCAGTTAGGATCACCACTTTATTTGAAGAACATGAAATGTCAGAATAATACTAGAGAGAATGATTTCAGATTGTATTTCTTTCATCATATTGCCAGTGGGTCAGAAGTTTACATACACTCAATTAGTATTTGGTAGCATTGCCTTTAAATTGATTAACTTGGGTCAAACGTTTCGAGTAGCCTTCCACAAGCTTCCCACAATAAGTTGGGTGAATTTTGGCCCATTCCTCCTGACAGAGCTGGTGTAACTGAGTGAGATTTGTAGGCCTCCTTGCTCGCACACGCTTTTAAGTTATACCCACAAATATTCTATAGGATTCAGGTCAGGGCTTTGTGATGGCCACTCCAATACATTGACTTTGTTGTCCTTAAGCCATTTTGCCACAACTTTGGAAGCATGCTTGGGGTCATTGTCCATTTGGAAGACCCATTTGCGACCAAGCTTTAACTTCCTGACTGATGTCTTGAGATGTTGCTTCAATATATCCACATAACTTTCCTTCCTCCTGATGCCATCTATTTTGTGAAGTGCACTAGTCCCTCCTGCAGAAAAGCACCCCCACAGCATGATGCTGCCACCCCCGTGCTTCATGGTTGGGATGGTATTCTTCGGCTTGCAAGATCCCCCTTTTTCCTCCAAACATAACGATGGTCATTATGGGCAAAAAGTTATATATTTTTTTCATCAGACCAGAGGACATTTTTCTAAAAAGTACAATCTTTGTCCCCATGTGCAGTTGCAAACCGTAGTCTGTCTTATTTATGGCGGTTTTGGAGCAGTGGCTTCTTCCTTGCTGAGCGGTCTTTCAGCCTATGTCGATATAGGACTCAATTTACTGTGGATATAGATACTGTTGTACCTGTTTCCTCCAGCATCTTCACAAGGTCCTTTGCTGTTGTTCTGGGATTGATTTGCACTTTTTGCACCAAAGTACGTTCATCTCTAGGAGACAGAATGCGTCTCCTTCCTGAGCGGTATGACGGCTGCGTGGTCCCATGGTGTTTATACTTGCATACTATTGTTTGTACAGATGAACGTGGTACCTTCAGGCGTTTGGAAATTGCTCCCAAGGATGAACCAGACTTGTGGAGGTCTACAATTTTTTTTCTGAGGTCTTGGCTGATTTCTTTTGATTTTCCCATGATGTCAAGCAAAGAGCCACTGAGTTTGAAGGTAGGCCTTGAAATACATCCACAGGTATACCTCCAATTGACTGAAATGATGTCAATTAGCCTATCAGAAGCTTCTAAAGCCATGACATAATTTTCTGGAATTTTCCAAGCTGTTTAAAGGCACAGTCAACTTAGTGTATGTAAACTTCTGACCCACTGGAATTGTGATACAGTGAATTATAAGTGAAATAATCTGTCTGTAAACAATTGTTGGGAAAATTACTTGTGTCATGCACAAAGTAGATGTCCTAACCGACTTGCCAAAACTATATGTTGTTAACAAGACATTTGTGGAGTGGTTGAAAAACAAGTTTTAATGACCAACCTAAGTGTATGTAAACTTCCGACTTCAACTGTATATCTCACTAGATCAGTATATTTAAGCCTCCATATATCTACTAGTTCTAATGTATCCATGACATTCACGATTTCCTTAAGAGCATGAGGGTGATTGTTTGTAGTGTGATTTCCTTTACGGTCCATTGAGCTTTTTAAAATGGTATTATAATCTCCCACCATAATAATAGAGTGTTGAATTGCTTGCAGGGTTGATAATTTATTATATATATTGTCAAAGAAGTGTGGATCATCATTATTTGGTCAGGTAAAGGTTAATGAGCCATATCTGTTTATGGTCCAATAACATATTTAAAATAAGCTACATATGTTAACGTGGGCTATTTTGAGCACTTTTCTTCTGGGATGCTTACTTGTTTTTATTGCTTTACTGGGAAGCTTAGCAGCAGTAGATGTGCTCATGTTCTTTATGTTAGGGTGGATCCCATCCTCCTTATAAAACGTGTTTTGTTTCCAAAAGGTATCGAAATTGTCAACAAAGGTTGCATCCATTGAGCTGCAATAATCATGTAGCCAGTTGTGAAGAGCAAGAATCCTGCTAAAGCGTTCAATGCCACGATTCAGAGAGGGCACGGGGCCAGATATGATGGGTTTTTTGTTAGTGTCTAGCAGAGAGTCAATCAGCTCTTTAAAATCCAGTTTCAACTGTTCAGAGCTGCCTTTCATAATGTCATTAAAACCCACATGGACTACGATATAATCAATTTCCATGTCCTGGCATAGTACATTCGGGAGCAGCTTAGTAATGTCATTTACTTGAGCTCCGGGATAGGACATTGTTTTTACAACAGGAACGGTCACATTTCTTACCATGGAGCTGCCCAAATTCACGGCTGGCGAGAAGGACGAGGAAATCTGCCCACTCTCAAGCTTCACAGGATGCAGGCCTCCGACAGATGGAGAAGCCCTGCTTGATCCAGAGCAGGGACCGAAGGTTGCCGACATCGACTTCGAAATCGTAGTAGTAGGCACTGCGGCCGCAGACACGAACATGCAGGAAGATCAGGCTCCAGGACGGCGAAACTATTCGTTGTTTGATTCCGCTCCGGGCCTCTCGTTTGGAGTGTAGAATGCTTTGCGGAAGGTCGCTGTCTTCGGCTTCCACGGCTCGTGACATGCGACCATCGTTGATTGCCTTTCTCCTCATGCTGTGCTCCTTCGACGGCTCTATCAGATGGGGGAGCTCCGGGCAACACCGGCCAGTCGGATAACGACAAACTACAAGGCAGAGATGCATCCAACAAGCACGAATGCCATCCAGCCACTGGCGTAGAAAATGTAAGCATTCCACTCTGTTGGCTTGTTACAGGTGTTAAACTCTCACCTGGCAGGCATAGCACTGTTGAGATTTTGAGTCTTTCTCTCCATGAAAAGTGATGGGTGTTCTGTTTGGTTTGAAACTTCAGGCTATAATTGCACACTGTAAATGCAATGAATCTAAATCTGACAATGAGTCACTGTTCTTACTTGGATGAGCAGTGATAATCCAAGGAACAATTCAGCGTACATGAACACAGTGGGCATAAGATTTGAGTGCTATTGATGGCACAGGAAGTAAAAGCTTTTAACAGCGTGAAATGCAACATGAAATGATGGGAAAAAAACTGAACATATACACTACGATGAAAAAAAAGGATTGAGAAGTAAATAGGCTAATCTACATGTTTTATTATAATATACAGTTGAAGTCGGAAGTTTACATACACCTTAGCCAACTACATTTAAACTCAGTTTTTCACAATTCCTGACATTTAATCCTAGTAAAAATTCCCTGTCTTAGGTCAGTTAGGATAACCACTTTATTTTAAGAATGTAAAATGTCAGAATAATAGTAGAGAGAATGATTTATTTCAGCTTTTATTTCTTTCATCACATTCCCAGTGGGTCAGAAGTTTATATACACTCAATTAGTATTTGCTAGCATTGCCAATTGCAAATTGCAAATTGTTTAACTTGGATCAAACATTTCGGGTAGCCTTCCACAAGCTTCCCACAATAAGTTGGGTGAATTTTGGCCCATTCCTCCTGACAGAGCTGGTGTAACTGAGTCAGGTTTTTAGGCCTCCTTGCTCGCACACGCTTTTCAGTTATACCCACACATTTTCTATAGGATTGAGGTCAGGGCTTTGTGATGGCCACTCCAATACATTGACTTTGTTGCCCTTTAGCCATTTTGCCACAACTTTGGAAGTATGCTTGGGGTCATTGTCCATTTGTAAGACCCATTTGCGACCAAGCTTTAACTTCCTGATTGATGTATTGAGATGTTGCTTCAATATATCCACATAATTTTCCTTCCTCATGATGCCATCTATTTTGTGAAGTGCACCAGTCCCTCCCACAGCATGATGCCGCCACCCCCATGCTTCACGGTTGGGATGGTGTTCTTCGGCTGGCAAGCAACCCCCTTTTTCCTCCAAACATAACGATGGTCATTATGGCCAAACAGTTCTATTTTTGTTTCATCAGACCAGAGGACATTTCTCTAAACACTACGACCTTTGTCCCCATGTGAAGTTGCAAACCGTAGTCTGGCTTATTTATGGCGGTTTTGGAGCAGTGGCTTCTTCCTTGCTGAGTGGCCTTTCAGTCTATGTCGATATAGGACTCATTTTACTGTGGATATAGATACTGTTGTACCTGTTTCCTCCAGCATCTTCACAAGGTCCTTTGCTGTTGTTCTGGGATTGATTTGCACTTTTTGCACCAAAGTACGTTCCTCTCTAGGAGACAGAACGCAACTCTTTCCTGAGCGGTATGACGGCTGCTTGGTCCCATGGTGTTTATACTTGCGTACTATTGTTTGTACAGATGAATGTGGTACCTTCAGGCGTTTGGAAATTGCTCCCAAGGATGAACCAGACTTGTGGAGGTCTACAATTTCTTTCTGATGTCTTGGCTGATTTCTTTTGATTTTCCCATGCTGTCAAGCAAAGAGACATTGAGTTTGAAGGTAGGCCTTGAAATACATCCACAGGTACACCTGCAATTGACTCAAATGATGTCAATTAGCCAATCAGAAGCTTCTAAAGCCATGACATAATTTTCTGGAATTTCCACAGTCAGCTTAGTGTATGTAAACTTCTGACCCACTGGAATTGTGATACAGTGAATTATAAGTGAAATAATCTGCCTGTAAACAATTGTTGGAAAAATTACTTGTCCTAACCAACTTGCCAAAACTATAGTTTGTTAACAAGAAATTTGTGGAGTGGTTGAAAAACGAGATTTAATGACTCCAACCTAAGTGTATGTAAACTTCCTGTAAATAATCATATCAGAAATATTAAGAGTAACTTTTCTCTCAATTTTCTCTTCCAATTCCCCGCTCTAATTGTACTCATTTAACCCCCTTTTTAAATAAATGTTCAATGTTTGATAGACTGCAATAAATAAATACTATCCCAAGCACCCCCTGCATCATCATCATGGGTTCGTAGTATCACTTTTAAGGAGAAGACCCAGATTTAGACAGTGTCGAAGTAATACAAGTTTATTACAAAAACAGGGGGCAGGCAAACTACAGGTCAAGGGCAGGCAGAGGTCAGTAATCCAGATCAGAGTCCAAAAGGTACAGAATGGCAGGCAGTCTTCGGGTCAGGGCAGGCAGAGGTCAATAATCCAGGGTGGTGTGACAAGGTACAGAACGGCAGGCAGGCTCAGGGTCAGGGCAGGCAGAATGGTCGAACTGGGAAAACTAGAAAACAGGAACTTGAAAAAGACAAGAGCAAGAGCAAGGGGAAAAACGGTGGTAGGCTTGACGAAACAAAATTAACTGGCAACAGACAAACAGAGAACACAGGTATAAATACACTGGGGATAATGGGGAAGATGGGCGACACCTGGAGGGGGTGGAGACAATCACAAAGACAGGTGAAACAGATCAGGGCGTGACAGTACCCCCCCCCCCCCCCCCCCCCCTAGGGGCGCCACCTGGCGTCCTACCTGGGTGCATACCTGGTTGACCGGGGCGCCGGCGTTGAAACTTAGCGATGAGGCCTGGGTCCAAGATGTCCCGAGCGGGGACCAAGCACCTCTCCTCCGGCCATAACCCTCCCAGTCAACCAGGTACTGGAATCCCCTGCCCCGAGGTCGAACATTCAGGAGACGCCTCTCCGTGTACGCCGGTTGGGTTGGCCGTCAATGAGGGCTGGGCCTGGAAACAGGAGACAAAGGGCTGTGACACATGGGTTTGATCCTAGACACATGAAGTGGGATGTATACGGAGGGTACGGGGCAACAGAAGACGGACAGTAGAGGGGCTAATGATCTTGGAGATGGGGAAATGGCTGATGAACAGGGGGGACATTTTGTGGGTCCAGTGGCGGTCCGCTTGTCGTCGATACCTGGAGGTGGTTTTGAGAAGAGCCGACCGGGCTCTCCTCCAGGTACGACGACAGTGGCGGACAAACATCTGGGCCGAGGGTATGCCGACCTCTTCCTCTTGCTCCGGGAAGAGCGGGGGCTGATAACCCAGGGAACACTCAAAGGGCGAAAGACCCGTGGCAGAGCAGGGAAGGGTGTTGCGGGCGTATTCGACCCACACTAGCTGCTGGCTCCAGGTGGTGGGTTTGGCAGAGACCAGGCAGTGCAGAGTCGTCTCCAGGTATTGGTTGGCTCACTCCGACTGGCCGTTGGACTGAGGGTGGAAACTGGAGGACAGGCTGGCCGACGACCCAATGAGTGTGCAGAATGCCTTCCAGAACCGGGATGAGAACTGAGTACCCCGGTCGGAGACCATGTCCACTGGGAGTCCATGAATATGGAAGACCATGAGTTGGGCAGCCTCTTTGGCGGAGGGTAGCTTGGGGAGAGAATGAAGTGGGCGGCTTTGGAAAACCGGTCCACAACTGTCAGGATGGCGGTGTTGCCATCAGATGGGGGAAGACCCGTGACAAAGTCCAGGGATATGTGAGACCAGGAACGGTGAGGAACAGGCAGAGGTTGGAGGAGACCAGCCGGAGCTTGCCGAGGAGTCTTGTTCTGCGCACAGATCGTGCAGGTGGCGACAAACGTGGAGATGTCAGGAACCATGGTAGGCCACCAAAAGCATTGTCGCACAAAGGCCAGGGTCCGACGGGAGCCCGGGTGGCAGGCAAGCCTGGTGGAGTGGGCCCAATACAGGACCGAAGAGCGGACAGCGTCAGGAACAAACATCTGGTTATCTGCCCCCCCCCCCCCCCCCCCCCCCCCCCCCCCCCCCCCCGGGATGCAGCTGGGAACGCTGCGCCTCCCAGACCTGCTTCCCTATTCCCCAACTGAGTGCCGTCGCCAAGCACGAGGTGGGAAGGATGGTCTCAGATTCCGGGGGTAGCAGTGGTGAAATGGTGTTTGAGGTCCCGGAACACCCGGTCAGCAGCTGGGAACCATGTGAAAGGAACCTAGGGAGACATGAGTGCAGACATGGGGGAAGCTAGGGTGCTGTAACCCCGGATAAAGTGGCGATAAAAGTTGGCGAATCCCATGAAACATTGCAGCTGCACTCTGGACGTAGGCTGGGGCCAATCCACCACCGCTCTCACCTTCCCGTGATGCATCTGTACACTCCCTGCAGTGATGATGTAGCCCAGGAAGGGGATGGTGGAGCGATGAAATTCGCATTTTTCCGCATTCACAAAAAGCTGGTTCACCAGGAGGCGTTGGAGGACCTGTCAGACATGGAGTATGTGTTCTTGGGCGGAGCTGGAGAAGACGAGGATGTCGTCGAGGTAGACAAAGATGAACCGGGTTCAACATGTTATGGAGAACATCATTAACCAGGGCCTGGAACACAGCTGGAGCATTGGTAAGGCCAAATGTCATGACCAGATACTCGTAGGTACCGCTGGCCGTGTTGAAGGCAGTCTTCCACTCATCCACCTCCCATATCCACACCAGGTGGTAGGCGTTCCGTAGGTCCAGCTTGGAGAACATGTTGGCCCCCTGGAGCAGCTCGAAGGCCGCGGAAATGAGTGGTAGTGGATAGTGGTTCTTCACCGTGATGTCGTTGAGGCCGCGGTAGTCGATGCACGGGTGCAGGGTTTTGGCCTTCTTCTCCACAAAGAAGAACCCTGCGCTGGCGGGGGAGGCAGAAGGACGGATGAACCCGGCAGCTAGGGAGTCCTCAATGTACAGTACCAGTCAAAAGTTTGGAAACACCTACTCATTCTAGGGTTTTTCTTTATTTTTACAATGTATTACAATGTAGAAAATAGTAAAAATATAGAAAAACCCTTGAATGAATAGGTGTGTCCAAACTTTTGACTGGTACTGTATGTTTTGTGAGTTGTGAGATAAAGCACTGCTACCGAGACCACAAACTCAGGTTTTAATTGCACATTGAGACAACCCCTCGTTCTCTTAACAGCAGTTTTGTGGTGAATTTGTAATTATATTATTTCATGCTGTCAGTGGACAGATATGTGGTTTTGGTGTAAAGCGCATTACCTCTCATCCTGTTAAACTGTTGTGCTTTTGTTCCCATGTATGTCATTAAAATTCATCTGTGAAATGTAAGTTATGTGTATAGACAGATACACTTAAAGTTCATAGGTCATTTGTGACCGACCAGCTCGATTCGGTCTTATGTAGCAAAATTTGAAATTGTGACTCAGAGACTCAGAGCTAGAAAATGATATATCATACACTACAGCTGAGGAACAATGGGAAAGTAATTCTGCTTTGAAAGTTGATAAACTTGTAACCTCACTTTTGAGAAAATGGCTCTTGAATGTTTTGGTACCTACTGGAGAGCTCTTCTTTGTCTACACCCATTCTGCATCGTTCACACCCTTTTAAGCATTAGCCCCACCCATCTCTTTAAGGATTCACATGTGAGGCTATGCACTAAACAAACAAATATTTTAAGACTAAAGACTGGTTTCTACTATGGGTGTGTTCGTAAATTGAATCTGGAGTGCCAGAGTGTGCTCTGGGCGTTTGTAAACTCAGAGCGTTGTCAGATTGGCCGTTCGTAAATTACATTTGACATTTTAGTCATTTAGCAGACGCTCTTATCCAGAGCAACTTACAGTTAGTGAGTGCATACATTTTCATACTGGCTGCAGTCAGAGAGTTTACTGACAACGGCCATATTCAACGGGTGTTGAGCATTCGTAAATTCATCAGTTATTCTGCGCTCTGGCACACTCAGATGAGAGTGCTCTGAAATCGGAGCGAATTTACCAGCTACTTCTATCGACAGTTGTTGCAGTGACATCATAAACATTATTTTGAAATAGTTACTTGCATAGTGGAGTCTTTTGTTTAGACATGTAGCTAGCTAGCTAAACAATAAACCATAATCCCAACACATAACGTTACTACCCTGCATGAATCTGCAGGTAGCCAACCAACCAGGTTCAATGTTAGCTAGCTAACATTAGGCTATAACTAGCAATGCAAATGGCTCTGAGATACAAATAATATTACTACACAGATCATACACGTAACGTTAGCTAGCTAGCTAGCCAGCCAGCTAACGTTAGCTAGCTAGCTAACAGTACACTTTAACTTGAAATGAAAATGACTTTCTAACAAAATCTTTCTACACGAAACGTGTAATATCTGAAAATGTAGCTAGCTAGACTCTCTTACCCGTATACATAGATGGATGCTTCTCCCTCTCTGTCATGGATGCCATGGTTGCCCTTAGTTTGAAGATGTAATCCGGAGCCTTCTGTGTGTTCACTTCGACTATGTCTGCAGATTTGCAATCAAACTCGGTCCTCCGGAAAGTGGAGAGCAACACTTATGCAGTTCTACTGCGTGATATCTTTAAAAAAAGTGGCGTTAGAAAGGATTACCTACACATACTAACCAGCCCATGTTATAGACAGAAGTGTGCTACATGGCAGACCAATCCGAACTCATCTCTCGGCATGTCCAGCCCACTCATTATCTCAGCCAATCATGGCTAAACCAACTAGGCTCATAATTTAACAATTGTATTCGTATTTACAGATGGCATACAAGTTTGTTGTTAAGGCACATGAAAGTTCACATGTTCCAGAAGGCATTTCAGCCAAAAAAACGCATTTTGATGAAAATAAAAATAAAGTTTACATTCAAATGCCGCTCCGGTGAAGTAGTGACACACGACATATGCCTAGTTTCCTGAAACTAGTCACATTTTTGTACTAGTGTCTGTAGAGTTGGTTCGCTCCGCCGCCAGGGATGTTCTTGTAGAGTTGGTTCGCTCCACAGGCAGGGGTGTTCTTGTAGAACCAACTTTACAGACACATACTGCAGGCTGGAAAAGACAGGTAGAGATGGGAGGACAGACTCACTCACTGAGTGGTTTGGTGCTTTGCTTTCCCACTAACACAGCTGTGTGTGTGAGTGTGTGTGTGTGTGTGAGTGTGAATGTGTGTTTGTGTGTGGATAGCTAACAGTTACTATCTACCTGGCCTGTTGTATCAGAACTACACACACACACACTCACACAAACTGTTTTATTTTGACTAGTCCTGTCTGGTTTGTCACTGTGTAGTTTGGCTACAAGAATAATACAAGAATAATGTTGGTTATTTTTAGTTTTTTAAACAACTAATTGACTGACATTGGTTCAATTATTTTAATTACAATTTCTTCAGGTTTTTTTCTCTGACATTGTGTTGTTTCTCTGGAGATAAATCAGATCAAGCCCGAACTGTGCGATGTACTAGGGAGTTGTAGTTTCCAACAGGACAAAATGTGATATAGTTTAGTGCAGAAAATGTGGTAATTAACTACAATGACCATAATTAATTGCTTTCCGGTGTTTCTTTTACACCTGCTACATTATGTTAGTGTGGGGCAGACATGGAGACAAGAGAAAGAAGAATGCGTGATGAGGAGGGATAGAAAGATGTTGCTTCGCGAGTTTTCTGTACCTGAAAATACATAATAATACATAATAAAATACATCTGTACCTGAAAATACAATAATATTTGGTATTCAGCAGTCATAAAAGTACGCCTTATTTACTTTGAAGAACTACAAAAATAGTGATTTTGTCAGACAGCATAGGCAGACGCTCTATAGAGATGAGGACTTGTAATGAAATAATAATAATCAAATAAAACCAATGTAATATACACAACAACTAAAATATTTTTTAAAAGTAAAGTAATGTGAATAAATGGTTAGTAAGTGATAAGCAGTAATGGGCAGTCACTACCATCATGGGACTTTTATTACCTTTATTTATTCTGTGTTACAGCATTTAACTCGCATAATGCAAAGTGCATTTAATTTGAAAACCGTGATAATTGTTTTAATAATCAAACCGAAACCGACCACAAAGAGCACTAATTGCTCAGCACTATGAATTTGAAAAGACCTTCGTTAACTTGTTCTTTTTTTCACCAATAAAGACAACATCAATGTGTACTTTTGTCATGGATTTAGACATTGCTATTGTACATTAACTGTTTATAATATTGCATTTATTTGTTGTATTGAGGAATGTATTGTTTGTTCTTTTTTTTTACGACTTATTCTGAATGGTAATTCAACAATTTCTTTAAAATAATAGTTTCTGTTAATTTATGTACATTTGCAATTTAAAAAAAAAAAATCGATAGACTTAAAAATTTTTGTTTTAAAGGAACTTTGTATATACATGGAGGGAGGGAGCACTATTTTAACAACATTGCTGTATAAGAACTGAAAAGCTAGGCTACTGGCAATATTTTTTGTATTATTATTTTTTATTTATTTTTGTTACAGTGTATATATAGTATAGGCTACAGTAGGCTACAAAATAAATGTTCCAGTGACACTCACTCACTCACCCAATGATGAAGAAGAAGCATAGGCTACTCACCAGTGATGGCCGATGTGCTCCTGCCAATATCTCAAGATAAACTACTTTGAAAAACAGTGCTGTTTGCTCAGAATCGCTCAAAAGCTGTAGAGAATTTTTTTTGTTAGCTTTCTACAGACAGATTAGTGTTCTCTTTTCAGCAGTATGTATTTGTTTTCCAAATGGTAGGCCTAAGTTGTTCTTGTGATTGTATTTTGAAATTTGTGAAAGGCAAACTGACCGCAACCAACCATAGAAATATAATCCATAGATGACTGTTCCCATTCAAGTCAGGACAGGCAGCCATTGCTAGTGTACCCATGAGTTTAACAGTCAAAGTGCCAGGGTTAGAGGTTCCAAAATCCTTCTATGATTACATCTATGGCCACAACAAACGGCATCCTCAGTTTTACGATGGGACAGCCTCTAACTGAAGTGCGCTATGACAGAGTTCTGACTTGGGACAGCATTCAACATTTTCTCAAACTAGTGTAAGTCACTCACCAAAAGGTCACGGACGTCCTGCTATTCAGTGGCTCTAACCCACTTTGGATAGTGATTCAGTTGAGCGGCTTCCTATGGATCCATTTGGAATTAACTTTCTGAAAGCGCGTTTGAAAAACAGGTAATTTGAAAGCTTTTTTTCTCACCTGTTGCTTTTCAGAACTGTAGAATACTGTCTGTATGAGACACATTTATCATGTTAAGGGAACTATTGCTCCTCTACCGAATGCTAAACATTCCTTTTTTTATGTACATGTTTTACGCATACCACAAAGACCACCAATGGCTGTTCGGCAAATCTGTTCTCATTTCCAAATGTATTCATGCAAGAGAAGACGGCATAGGCTGTTTTAACGTTTCATCCAGACTCTCTGATGTAACTGTTCTGCATTGGGTATGGTCTTCTGCTCAGTGCAGGTAAATGGTGGCAAACAAATTCAATTCCAGAAGGTTTTGTAAGCAGATGCAATGGCAGCTTTATGTTGTTAGTGGACTGTTTGTGTGTGTGTGCATGTGTTTATGATTGTGATGGGTAATAGGAAAGCCTGGCTGTCAATATATCTAAGTCAGATCAACTCTGAAACACTGCAGATGATCAGACTCATGTCACTCATTCATACAAATCAGGCCTGGCATTACAGAATATTATGTGTAGTGACATTTGAGGGGGTAATAAAATAATAACACATGTGTTACAGACCATGTATAATGCCTACACCACCACTTTGTAAACCCTAGCATAGGTTTGTTTTAACCCTCAAGGCCATGTCACATTAGCAATTATTAGGGTTCATATAACATTGTGCATTGAAGCATCCCCACCGGGCACATACATCAATTCAACATCTATTCCACATTGGTTCAACGTAATTCCATTGAAATCATGTGGAAACAACGTTGATTCAACTAGTGTGTGCCCTGTGGGCATCTGAGAATATGTTCACAAATGTCACCACAAGGTAGTCCAACATGGAATTCGTATATGATTATCTCATACATTATAATTATATGCTAAAAAATATTCCTGGGAAGATATCACTGTAGATCTTGGTATGTAGTCTTAGGCTAGACAGAAAGACATATGAGATCGGATCAAATAAGTGTTGACATGCTCTTGACTACTCTGTAATTAAACCTAGATAGTTTTTCATAAAGTGTGTCTACCTGAGAGACTGTAGTGAGAGAGAGCATTTTTGGTTCAAGTTTAGAAGGGTCCTGTCATCAACACTTGTATAATTTGCTTGAGCAATTTCCTTAAGTGGCTTGGTTACCTTTTTGATGTTTCATGGCCCCAGGTGGCCTAGACCACTATACTTTTAAAGGTATAAAAAAACTATATTTGTTATTTAGCCACAAGCGATGTAAATAATTGTTTGTTACTGTAAGATTCCTGAATGTATTTAAAGCGTTTGTTGTGGTTGATCTAAATAGATGTTTGCTAAGATTGCTTAACGCAAGCATTTGTTGTGGTTTATCTAAATGGTCCATCTTTAATGAACTGTTGTATACAGGTCATGCTCTAGTATACAACCAGGATGCAGGGAAGATGTCTGTTGTTGGCAAAGCTCCTATCTACTCCAGTATATATTTACAAAAAATACTAAGAGCTGAATGAACTTTGTTATGGCTGACATACCCTATACGTGAAACTATGAATTGATGTCAGTCGAAGTGAAGAAAAGTGTGTTTTACACATTTCTTTAGGCATTCATTGAAAACCTGCTATTTGTGTCAGTGGCACCAGTCTGAGACTACAGTAGTGTATTTTCATTGCACACAGAGCTGAAGAGTGAAGTGTTTATCTGTCTAGTCCAACTGTGTTTGATAACTTCAAATTGTACCCTCTGAAAATTCTTATTTAAACTGGCCAAAATAACCATCAATTCCTTTAACCCTATCAGTCCCGAGACCCCAGCCAAAATTGTATTTTCATTTATCTGACTTTCATTTGTCTGCATGTCCAGCTCTTATATTTAGCCTCACAATGAAGTGGTTTACCATTTTATTTTCAGGACAACTAAGGCTACAAGTAGAACACAAAACAATTTGACATAAACAGTTGCATTCATGAGTTTTATTGACAAATGCCAATAAAATAAGGTCCGCCAATGCAAAAACCTGATAAAAATGAATTTATATGAATGCTGTAAGTACAGAAATGGTTTGCTCACTGGGAGATGAATATCCAACTAGTCAGTGACATCTGTGTGGAGTTTGTGACAACAACTATGTGAGCTTATTACGTATTATAGACACTGGGATTTCCTATTATCTTGTATGTAGAAAAACCCCTTACCGTTATAACAACTCTTGTGATGCTTGTAAGCATCATAGAGCAAAACATGATACATGCATGTGAGAGTCTCATCTTTTCATAGATAGCTTTTCAACCCCTAAGGTTGATGTCTGCACCCCCGCGGAAATCTAATTAGCATAATAAACAAATCCCCATAAACATCTGTCAGTTTAAGCTAGCAATATCAGATTTTTTTCATTGGATGTGTCTCAATCCACCACATCCGCCTATGTCACACTTCCGAATCTGCAGTGAAAGGTGAAAGGTGACAGAGCTTTTTTGCTCTAGGATGCCCTCAGGCCTCACAAGACTGAAGGTCCTGGTACCAGTTGAAAAAATTTATGAAAGTATATATGGAGATTGTTTAGTGCCAAAAATAAAGGGGTAAATACATGTAAAAAAATAAATAATCCTGACCTTTCTTATATCTCTCAGATATACGACAGACACTTCAGAACAAACGTCCTTTTGATTTTTGGGGGGGGACTATCGGTTGTTCCATTTAGTGAATTTGTTATTCAATGCATTTGTATGGGCTAATAGCAGTAAGGGCAACACATTTGTTTTTCATCAAATAAATATTTAGTTTTTTATTTTTTATCAAGGGGTCTTAAAATACAAAATCAAATAGCTAAATGGTCCTTGGTATGACCTTCTTAAAACAATTCCATATACCTTACTAGAACTCTTCTCCAGTGCAGCATCGGCCGGGGGGAGGAAAGTGGAAGGGCGTAGAGTATTTTGTATTTTCTACCAGATGCCTATCTGACTGGGAGTCATCTTTAGAGATCAACAAACCCAGATAGAGAAGTGATGTTATTTCCTTCCAAATCCCTCATACTCGATAAGAGCCTGGAACTGCAAGCCTCTCCAAAACTGCAAGTCTCTCCCATAGGGCTCTGGTCAAAAGTAGTGCACTATATAGGGGATATGGTGCCATTTGGGACATACTCTTAGGGTGCTATTTGGGAAGCAGCAGACCTAGTCTCCTCCAGGTTCGTCCTATGATAGCAGCCCTCCACGTGATAGAGAAAGCAGCTAGCTGCCTGTGGGACATGACTTTACACAAACAGGATTAACCCCACTTACTGTACACCATCCACTCCCATTTTGTATTGGCTTTTCTTTTATTGAATGGGTTTAGATTACAAATGGAAAATAAATATGTTCAGGTTCCATTTTTAGAAGGATTTCGATGTGAAACTATCTCACTGGTTCATTCACTCTACTACAACACAATAGAGGACTTCTACACAATACATGGCAAAAGCAGTAGCAGTGGTTGTCTTTGAATCTATCCATTCAACATTTTGATTACATCACGAATGTTCAAGACTGAAACTCCATATTCAATAAGCTTTCCTGTCTTACACCAGCCTCTTTTACTCTTCAGCACTTTGGTTGTGGATGTTAAGCAACACCCAAACCAATGCGATTATACGGGTCATTCTACAGATTCGGTGACATTTCAGTATTGTCAGTGTCCCAAGATGTACTAGTGTTATAACTTGTCAGAACATTGATCAAACTACACTTAAATTACAACATTTCAAAGTTTTACATGTTTTTAATATGGAGTAGAGAATATGATTTTAAACAGAGATGAATTTCAATACTTATATGTTTGCTTTTCTTAGGAGTATTAAGAATTTCGCCTGTCCCTATTGACCATCATGCAAATGGCGTGACTCATTTTGAGTACACAGTGTTAAATAATAATGCTTTTTTTTTGTTAAATTAATTGTATATGCCCCCTTATTATGCATAATCCATTTTCTCAGCATAAGACATTTTATTTTCTGAGAAATTCAGGCTTTTACCCATTTTTACATTTACATTTTAGTCATTTAGCAGACGCTCTTATCCAGAGCGACTTACAGTTAGTGAGTGCATACATTATTATTATTATTATTTTTTTTTTTCATACTGGCCCCCCGTGGGAATCGAACCCACAACCCTGGCGTTGCAAACGCCATGCTCTACCAACTGAGCTACATCCCTGCCGGCCATTCCCTCCCCTACCCTGGACGACGCTGGGCCAATTGTGCGCCGCCCCATGGGTCTCCCGGTCGTGGCCGGCTACGACAGAGCCTGGATTCGAACCAGGATCTCTAGTGGCACAGCTAGCACTGCGATGCAGTGCCTTAGACCACTGCGCCCCTGTCCTTGTATTTCTTTCAACCCCGTAACGCAACAATACCCCCACTCACAATTAAATAATGGTTTGATCCTGTGGACATCATTTATGAGGAAGTGACATCATACAAGTCT
>NW_028166866.1:0-15000 GCF_964263955.1 Coregonus lavaretus
TGCTGATTCAAGGTTGGTAACAGAATGACGGTTTGTGCTGTTGTGGGGGTCTTCCTGCGAGAGGGGGTCTTCCTGCGAGAGGGGGTCTTCCTGGGGCATACATCTATACATCTACATTATATATATATATATATATATATTTTATAGTCTGATTTCTAGGGTTCTATTTGGGATGCATATCATGTGTTATGAACCCAAACGGTAGCAGACACTCTAGCTAGGCCTAACATACTGAGACATGGTTTACTGCTTATGTGACATTTCTCACTAGCGTCGACATGAAGCTGTAGTCCCCAGAAACCCCTCTCCCCACATCATGTCCCGGTGCGTGGGTGACATTAGTATGGAGAAGCTGTTAAACCAAATGGCACCCTATTCCCTACATAGTACAACGGCACCCTATTACTATGGGTTTCCCTATGAGCCCTGGTCAAAAGTAGTGCACTATATTATAGGGAATAGGGTGCCATTTGGGATGCAGAATTAGAGACAGCTAGCAGCGAGGACTGTTCATGTTCTTCACAGGTGTGATGACGCCAGCAGATTACCAGGCTGGCTGCATCTCTCACTTTCACCGCCTCAGAGGATCACTCTCTTGTTTCTTTCTCTCGCTCGACCCTCCTGGTTAGGCTCTCTCTCTCTCTCTCTCTCTCTTTCTCTCTCTCTCTCTCGCGTTCTCTCTCTCTCTCTCTCTCTCTCTCTCTCTCGCGTTCTCCTCTCTCGCATTCTCTCGCTCTCTCTCTCTCTCTCTCTCTCTCTCTCTCTCTCTCTCTCTCTCTCTCTCTCTCTCTCTCTCTCTCTCTCTCTCTCTCGCATTCTCTCGCTCTCTCTCTCTCTCTCTCTCTCTCGCGTTCTCTCTCTCTCTCTCTCTCTCGCGTTCTCTCTCTCGCATTCTCTCGCTCTCTCTCTCTCTCTCTCTCTCTCTCTCTCTCTCTCTCTCTCTCTCTCTCTCTCTCTCGCTCTCTCTCTCTCTCTATCTCTCTATCGCTGCGGGAGTTGTGACCCATTTTTGTTGGTTGCTTTGTCATAGTTGTGTCTAGGGGGGCATATTTGGGAGGGAATGCTGTCACCTCCAGGTAGGTGTTTGTCCCCCTGTGTGCTAAGAGTGTCAGGTTATTTTCCAGTTCTGGCATTTAGGTCGCCCCGGACGTGTACATGTCTCTCTCTCTCTTTCAATCCCTCTCTTTTCCCATCTCTCCCTCACACAGCTGTGTGGTGTAATTTTCTTCAGTCTCCTGATGTGTGCATGCTGGATAGTGGTCACACACACACACATCATCTCCCTTGGCGAACTTGCCTCGATGCTGCCTGGTGTGTCTGTTGAGATGCGCTGCGTTTGGGACTTTGGGAGACTTGAAACGTCCATCTAGGTTGAAAATATACAGGTTAAGACAACGTAATGATTTCATGCGGCAGCGTTCCGTTATGGGACCAGCGCTGTTGATAACTACTAGTGCCGTTGCTAACTAGCAACGCTGGTCCCATGTTTGTATAGAGTTATGGGATATTAGGCTCCCATTGTCTTAACCTTTGTCATCTTCAACCTAGACGTCCGTCTGACCGTTGATTGTTTCGATTTGATCTCTGTCATCAATGCCCCCATCTCTGAGTCCAGAGCCTTGAGTCCCCCCTGAGTCCTGAGCCTTGAGTCCCCCCTGAGTCCAGAGCCTTGAGTCCCCCCTGAGTCCAGAGCCTTGAGTCCCCCCTGAGTCTAGAGCCTTGAGTCCCCCCTGAGTCCAGAGCCTTGAGTCCCCCCTGAGTCCAGAGCCTTGAGTCCCCCCTGAGTCCAGAGCCTTGAGTCCCCCCTGAGTCCAGAGCCTTGAGTCCCCCCTGAATCCAGAGTCTTATTGGTCTGCCCTCCAGGCCTCCAGGCCTCCAGATCCACAGACCAGAGGGTATCCTTAACCCCTATGTCCCAGGCAGCGGAACTGCTGATGGGCTGTTGTCCTTTAGGGAATATTGGGACTTTCACTGTCAGTCACACCACCAGTCAGTCACCATGTTTTGGTTGGTTCTAGTAACACTAAGGCGCATTGGTGTCACTCGTAAAATATTCCATGCTCTTTAAACTCACTTTAAACTCATTTGGGTCAGGCAGATCTTTCAATTCTGGGTCACAGGGAGAGAGGGAGAGATGAAGGAAGGGATAGAGGGGGGCAGGTAGAGAGGGAGGGAGAGAGGGAGGGGAGAGAGGGAGAAAGTGGAAGGCCAGGGTGTGTAGAGGAGAGGCAGGGAGGGATAGAGGGAGAGAGGGAGAAAGTGGAAGGCCAGGGTGTGTAGAGGAGAGGCAGGGAGGGATAGAGGGAGAGAGGGAGGGAGTGGAAGGCCAGGGTGACTGATAGGACGGTGTGTTAGGGCGGAGCGCGCAGAGGAGGGAGGGAGAGATGAGAGGCAGGGCGTGAGGCAGGGCGGGAGGGTAGGATGGAGGGAGATAGGGAGGGAGGGAGGGAGGGAGGGAGGGAGGGAGGGAGGGAGGGAGGGAGGGAGGGAGGGAGGGAAGGAGGGAGTGGAAGGCCAGGTTGACTGATTGCTAGATGGTGGCTTAGGGCAGGGTGTGTAAAGGAGGAAGGGATAGAGGGAGGGAGGGATGGAGAGAGGGAGGGATAGTTGATAGACCGATCCAGCAGCCCTCCACATCAGTACACAGAGAGATCCATCTGCCCTCCACATCAGTACACAGAGAGATCCATCTGCCCTCCACATCAGTACACGGAGTACACTGAGAGAGAGAGAACCAGCTCTAATCCCACGCAGGGCCCGATTAATTTTAAAGCCGCTTTCAACCTTTAAGCTCACTTTCAGCACCCAGCTACAAGCTACCAAGCATTTAGAAATTTAGATTTGCTTTAGTATATACAGTACCATTCAAAGGTTTGGACACACCTACTCATTCAAGGGCTTTTCTTTATTTTACTATTTTCTACATTGTAGAATAATAGTGAAGACATCAAAACTATGAAATAACACATATGGAATCATGTAGTAACCAAAAAAGTGTTAAACATATCAAAATATATTTTAGATTTTAGATTCTTCAAGTAGCCACCCTTTGGCCTTGATGACAGCTTTGCACACTCTGGCATTCACTAAACCAGATTCATGAGGAATGCTTTTCCAACAGTCTTGAAGGAGTTCCCATATATGCTGAGCACTTGTTGGCTGCTTTTCCTTCACTCTGCCGTCCGTCTCATCCCAAACCATCTCAATTTAGTTGAGGTCGGGTGATTGTGGAGGCCAGGTCATCTGATGCAGCACTCCATCACTCAGGGGTCAAATAGCCCTTACACAGCCTGGAGGTGTGTTTTGGGTCATTGTCCTGTTGAAAAGCAAATGATAGTCCCACTAAGTGCAAACCAGATGGGATGGCGTATCGCTGCAGAATGCTGTTGTAGCCATGCTGGTTAAGTGTGCCTTGAATTCTAAATAAATCACTGACAGTGTCACCAGCAAAGCACCCCACACCATCACACCCCCTCCTCCATGATTCACGTGGGAACCACACATGCGGAGATCATCCGTTCACATGCTCTGCGTCTCACAAAGACACGGCGGTTGGAACCAAAAATCTCAAATTTGGACTCATCAGACCAAAGGACAGATTTCCACCGGTCTAATGTCCATTGCTCGTGTTTCTTGGCCCAATCAAGTCTCTTCTTATTATTGGTGTCCTTTAGTAGTGGTTTCTTTGCAGCAATTCGACCATGAAGGCCTGATTCACGCAATCTCCTCTGAACAGTTGATGTTGAGATGTGTCTGTTACTTGAACTCTTTGAAGCATTTATTTGGGCTGCAATCTGAGGTGTAGTTAACTCTAATGAACTATCCTCTGCAGCAGAGGTAACTCTGGGTCTTTCTTTCCTGTGGCGGTCCTCATGAGTGCCAGTTTCATCATAGCGCTTGATGGTTTTTGCGACTGCACTTGAAGAAACTTTCAAAGTTCTTGACATTTTCCGGATTGACTGATGGACTGTTGTTTCTCTTTGCTTATTTGAGCTGTTCTTGCCATAATATGGACTTGGTCTTTTACCAATAGGGTTATCTTCTGTATACCACCCCTACCTTGTCACAACACAACTGATTGTCTCAAACACATTAAGAAGGAAAGAAATTCCACAAATTAACTTTTAATAAGCACACCTGTTAATTGAAATGCATTCCAGGTGACTACCTCATGAAGCTCGGTTGAGAGAATGCCAAGAGTGTGCAAAGCTGTCATCAAGGCAAATGGTGGCTACTTTGAGACTCTCAAAATATAAATATATTTGATTTGTTTAACACTTTTTGCTTACTGCATGATTCCATATGTGTTATTTCATAGTTTTGATGTCTTCACTATTATTCTACAATGTAGGAAATAGTAAAAATAAAGAAAAAACCCTGGAATGAGTAGGTGTGTCCAAACTTTTGACTTGTACTCTATATTTTTCTCCTAAGTGCATTTGATTGTTTTTTATTTCTCTCATCACAGGATCAAGAGAGAGAAACATTGTTTTGATATAACAATGTACACGGTGATGTTGAGCAGTAATATGCTGGTTAATGTGTGTGTGTGTGTGTGTGTGTGTGTGTGTGTGTGTGTGTGTGTGTGTGTGTGTGCCTGCATGTATTCAATCACCCATGCGCAATCAAATGACATATATGATATGTGGGATATGTGTTTTGTTTAGTGTGTGTTTTCATCACATATGCCCTCTGCACAGCTGGGAACTGTAAATCCCTGTCTGAGGGAAGGAAGCCCTGGGCTGTGTCCCAAATGGCACCCTATTCCCTATGTACCCTATGTAGTGCACTACTTTTTTTTTTTTTACCAGTGTCTGTAGGGCACTATATAGGGAACAGGGTGCCATTTGGCATGCAGCCGTGGTTTGATCACCTCCAGAGCGCCTCTCTACACCTGGAGCACTGGAGACAGAGCCCACGCTTCCTGTCTGGTTTCTGCCCGTTCAGCAGTTCCCCTTTATCTACTGTTCTGCCAGCTTCATGCAGCACCGCCACTTGGCATCAGCTCTTCTCTTCTCTCACTTCCTGGGGGGCTGCAACCTGTGATTCCTCTCTCTCATCATGTGGATCTCTCTCTCTCTCTCTCTCTCTCTCTCTCTCTCTCTCTCTCTCTCTCTCTCTCTCTCTCTCTCTCTCTCTCTCTCTTCTCTCTCTCTCTCTCTCTCTCTCTCTCTCTCTCTTCTCTCTCTCTCTCTCTCTCTCTCTCTCTCTCTCTCTCTCTCTCTGTCTTTCTCTCTCCCACGCTGCCAGCTGACTTCCGAAACATTGCCTTGTAAGCAGAACTCGCAGCACCCACAGCGGTACTGCTTGTATCGGAAAACTTTGTAGAAATAATTCTCCCCAAACTGTGATACTAATCAAACACACACAGCATGTATTAAAACAAAAACAATTCCCTCCTATTTACAGACCTCTTGTCTAATGATATGAATACACTTCATACTTCTCTCATGTTGAGTCCCAGATCTGGGCCCTTGGACCCTCCGTAGTTCCCTCAGTATCTGAAGTACCCTTTCTGCTTCATCATCCATTGATGCATTCAAGAGCTGTTCTACGTTCATGGAGTTGCCATTTGGCTAACTGGAGGGAATGGGACAGAGTGGAGGGAATGGGACAGAGTGGAGGAATGGGACAGAGTGGAGGGAATGGGTCAGAGTGGAGGGAATGGGACAGAGTGGAGGGAATGGGTCAGAGTGGAGGGAATGGGTCAGAGTGGAGGGAATGGGACAGAGTGGAGTGGAGGGAATGGGACAGAGTGGAGGGAATGGGACAGAGTGGAGTGGAGGGAATGGGACAGAGTGGAGGGAATGGGACAGAGTGGAGTGGAGGGAATGGGACAGAGTGGAGGGAATGGGACAGAGTGGAGTGAGGGAATGGGACAGAGTGGAGGGAAAGGAACAGAGTGGAGGGAATGGGACAGAGTGGAGGGAATGGGTCAGAGTGGAGGGAATGGGACAGAGTGGAGGGAATGGGACAGAGTGGAGGGAATGGGACAGAGTGGAGTGGAGGGAATGGGACAGAGTGGAGGGAATGGGACAGAGTGGAGGGAATGGGACAGAGTGGAGTGGAGGGAATGGGACAGAGTGGAGGGAATGGACAGAGTGGAGGAATGGGACAGAGTGGAGGGATTGGACAGAGTGGAGTGGAGGGAATGGGACAGATGGAGGGAATGGGACAGAGTGGAGGGAATGGGACAGAGTGGAGGGAATGGGACAGAGTGGAGGGGAATGGGACAGAGTGGAGGGAATGGGGACAGAGTGGAGGGAATGGGACAGAGTGGGGGGTGTGGGGAGGGACAGAGGTGTGGGGGAATGGGACAGAGTGGAGGGAATGGGACAGAGTGGAGGGAATGGGACAGAGTGGAGGGAATGGGACAGAGTGGAGGGAATGGGTCAGAGTGGAGTGGAGGGAATGGGACAGAGTGGAGTGGAGGGAATGGGACAGAGTGGAGGGAATGGGACAGAGTGGAGTGGAGGGAATGGGACAGAGTGGAGGGAATGGGTCAGAGTGGAGGGAATGGGACAGAGTGGAGGGAATGGGACAGAGTGGAGTGGAGGGAATGGGACAGAGTGGAGGGAATGGGACAGAGTGGAGTGGAGGGAATGGGACAGAGTGGAGGGAATGGGACAGAGTGGAGTGGAGGGAATGGGACAGAGTGGAGTGGAGGGAATGGGACAGAGTGGAGGGAAAGGAACAGAGTGGAGGGAATGGAACAGAGTGGAGGGAATGGGACAGAGTGGAGGGAATGGGTCAGAGTGGAGTGGAGGGAATGGGACAGAGTGGAGTGGAGGGAATGGGACAGAGTGGAGGGAATGGGACAGAGTGGAGTGGAGGGAATGGGACAGAGTGGAGGGAATGGGTCAGAGTGGAGGGAATGGGACAGAGTGGAGGGAATGGGACAGAGTGGAGTGGAGGGAATGGGACAGAGTGGAGGGAATGGGACAGAGTGGAGTGGAGGGAATGGGACAGAGTGGAGGGAATGGGACAGAGTGGAGTGGAGGGAATGGGACAGAGTGGAGTGGAGGGAATGGGACAGAGTGGAGGGAAAGGAACAGAGTGGAGGGAATGGAACAGAGTGGAGGGAATGGGACAGAGTGGAGGGAATGGGTCAGAGTGGAGGGAATGGGACAGAGTGGAGGGAATGGGACAGAGTGGAGGGAATGGGACAGAGTGGAGGGAATGGGACAGAGTGGAGGGAATGGGTCAGAGTGGAGGGAATGGGACAGAGTGGAGGGAATGGGTCAGAGTGGAGGGAATGGGACAGAGTGGAGGGAATCGGACAGAGTGGAGGGAATGGGACAGAGTGGAGGGAATGGGACAGAGTGGAGGGAATGGGTCAGAGTGGAGGGAATGGGACAGAGTGGAGGGAATGGGACAGAGTGGAGGGAATGGGACAGAGTGGAGGGAATGGGACAGAGTGGAGGGAATGGGACAGAGTGGAGGGAATGGGACAGAGTGGAGGGAATGGGTCAGAGTGGAAGGAATGGGTCAGAGTGGAGGGAATGGGACAGAGCGGATGGAATGGGACAGAGTGGAGGGAATGGGACAGAGTGGAGGGAATGGGACAGAGTGGAGGGAATGGGACAGAGTGGAGGGAATGGGTCAGAGTGGAGGGAATGGGTCAGAGTGGAGGGAATGGGACAGAGTGGAGTGGAGGGAATGGGACAGAGTGGAGGGAATGGGACAGAGTGGAGGGAATGGGACAGAGTGGAGGGAATGGGACAGAGTGGAAGGAATGGGACAGAGTGGAGGGAATGGGTCAGAGTGGAGGGAATGGGTCAGAGTGGAGGGAATGGGTCAGAGTGGAGGGAATGGGACAGAGTGGAGGGAATGGGACAGAGTGGAGTGGAGGGAATGGGTCAGAGTGGAGAGAATGGGACAGAGTGGAGTGGAGGGAATGGGACAGAGTGGAGGGAATGGGTCAGAGTGGAGGGAATGGGACAGAGTGGAGTGGAGGGAATGGGACAGAGTGGAGTGGAGGGAATGGGACAGAGTGGAGGGAATGGGACAGAGTGGAGGGAATGGGACAGAGTGGAGGGAATGGGACAGAGTGGAGGGAATGGGACAGAGTGGAGGGAATGGGACAGAGTGGAGGGAATGGGTCAGACTGGAGGGAATGGGACAGAGTGGAGGGAATGGGACAGAGTGGAGGGAATGGGACAGAGTGGAGGGAATGGGTCAGAGTGGAGGGAATGGGACAGAGTGGAGGGAATGGGACAGAGTGGAGGGAATGGGACAGAGTGGAGGGAATGGGACAGAGTGGAGGGAATGGGTCAGAGTGGAGGGAATGGGTCAGAGTGGAGGGAATGGGACAGAGTGGAGGGAATGGGACAGAGTGGAGGGAATGGGACAGAGTGGAGGGAATGGGACAGAGTGGAGGGAATGGGACAGAGTGGAGGGAATGGAACAGAGTGGAGGGAATGGGACAGAGTGGAGGGAATGGGACAGAGTGGAGGGAATGGGTCAGAGTGGAGGGAAGGGGTCAGAGTGGAGGGAAGGGGTCAGAGTGGAGGGAATGGGACAGAGTGGAGGGAATGGGACAGAGTGGAGGGAATGGGTCAGAGTGGAGGGAAAGGAACAGAGTGGAGGGAATGGGACAGAGTGGAGGGAATGGGTCAGAGTGGAGGGAATGGGACAGAGTGGAGGGAATGGGTCAGAGTGGAGGGAATGGGACAGAGTGGAGGGAATGGGACAGAGTGGGGGGAATGGGACAGAGTGGAGGGAATGGGTCAGAGTGGAGGGAATGGGACAGAGTGGAGGGAATGGGTCAGAGTGGAGGGAATGGGACAGAGTGGAGGGAATGGGACAGAGTGGAGGGAATGGGACAGAGTGGAGGGAATGGGACAGAGTGGAGGGAATGGGACAGAGTGGAGGGAATGGGTCAGAGTGGAGGGAATGGGTCAGAGTGGAGGGAATGGGACAGAGTGGAGTGGAGGGAATGGGACAGAGTGGAGGGAATGGGACAGAGTGGAGGGAATGGGACAGAGTGGAGGGAATGGGACAGAGTGGAGGGAATGGGTCAGACTGGAGGGAATGGGACAGAGTGGAGGGAATGGGACAGAGTGGAAGGAATGGGACAGAGTGGAGGGAATGGGACAGAGTGGAGGGAATGGGTCAGAGTGGAGGGAATGGGACAGAGTGGAGGGAATGGGTCAGAGTGGAGGGAATGGGACAGAGTGGAGGGAATGGGACAGAGTGGAGGGAATGGGTCAGACTGGAGGGAATGGGACAGAGTGGAGGGAATGGGACAGAGTGGAGGGAATGGGACAGAGTGGAGGGAATGGGTCAGAGTGGAGGGAATGGGACAGAGTGGAGGGAATGGGACAGAGTGGAGGGAATGGGACAGAGTGGAGGGAATGGGACAGAGTGGAGGGAATGGGACAGAGTGGAGGGAATGGGTCAGAGTGGAGGGAATGGGTCAGAGTGGAGGGAATGGGACAGAGTGGAGGGAATGGGACAGAGTGGAGGGAATGGGACAGAGTGGAGGGAATGGGACAGAGTGGAGGGAATGGGACAGAGTGGAGGGAATGGAACAGAGTGGAGGGAATGGGACAGAGTGGAGGGAATGGGACAGAGTGGAGGGAATGGGTCAGAGTGGAGGGAAGGGGTCAGAGTGGAGGGAAGGGGTCAGAGTGGAGGGAATGGGACAGAGTGGAGGGAATGGGACAGAGTGGAGGGAATGGGTCAGAGTGGAGGGAAAGGAACAGAGTGGAGGGAATGGGACAGAGTGGAGGGAATGGGTCAGAGTGGAGGGAATGGGACAGAGTGGAGGGAATGGGTCAGAGTGGAGGGAATGGGACAGAGTGGAGGGAATGGGACAGAGTGGGGGGAATGGGACAGAGTGGAGGGAATGGGTCAGAGTGGAGGGAATGGGACAGAGTGGAGGGAATGGGTCAGAGTGGAGGGAATGGGACAGAGTGGAGGGAATGGGACAGAGTGGAGGGAATGGGACAGAGTGGAGGGAATGGGACAGAGTGGAGGGAATGGGACAGAGTGGAGGGAATGGGTCAGAGTGGAGGGAATGGGTCAGAGTGGAGGGAATGGGACAGAGTGGAGTGGAGGGAATGGGACAGAGTGGAGGGAATGGGACAGAGTGGAGGGAATGGGACAGAGTGGAGGGAATGGGACAGAGTGGAGGGAATGGGACAGAGTGGAGGGAATGGGTCAGACTGGAGGGAATGGGACAGAGTGGAGGGAATGGGACAGAGTGGAGGGAATGGGACAGAGTGGAGGGAATGGGTCAGAGTGGAGGGAATGGGACAGAGTGGAGGGAATGGGTCAGAGTGGAGGGAATGGGACAGAGTGGAGGGAATGGGACAGAGTGGAGGGAATGGGACAGAGTGGAGGGAATGGGACAGAGTGGAGTGGAGGGAATGGGACAGAGTGGAGGGAATGGGACAGAATTCCCTAGTCCCTTTATAGTGCACTACGTTTGACCAGAGCCCTATGGGTCACTCTAGGGGCCCTGGTCAAAAGTGGTGCACTACATAGGGACTAGGATGCCATTTGGTACGCAGAGCATGTGTGTGTTATGGCCTGGCAAGGGGGTAAAGGTCAAAGGTCTCATGTCAACTGACTCCTCTCCTCTGACCCCAGAGATCTGGAACACACACCCATACCATCTTCTGCACCGTCAAGTTAACGCATCCTCTGTCCTGTGTGTGTGTGTGTGTGTATGCATTCACTTTTGCTTTTAATTGCGTCTGTGTGTGTGTGTGTGTACTCATTCGGTTTTGCTTTTAATTGAGTATTTGTGCCGTATGCGTACTTGTGTTTTGAATAAAATCCAAACAGTTACTTTAAGACTGTAACTTTTGTCCTCTGAGTTCACAGGTGACTGTATATGGAATCAGTTTACTGTGGGATTATTCCTAACTGAACCTGCAACATGAAATAGGTAGGAGTTAGACAAGTGGATTCTTGGGGCACGCTTCTCTGAAGCATCACTGAAGGAGACAATGACTGTACTAAACGTGGCCAGGGATAAACTGTGTGTGCCTCCTCATATCCCGTTTCATGACCAGCAGGGCCGTAGCTGACTGGGCGTGCCAAGAGGTGGAGTCTGATTTAATAGGATGACGCCACGGAGAGAAGGGAGTGTGTGTGTTGTAATGGAGGAGGGATATGAGAGAGAGAGAGAGATACTAGTGTGTGTTTCGGGCCAGGCAGTGTGTTATAACAGGATGTAGGGAGGATGGAGGCAGGCACTCTATTCCTTATATAGTGCACTACTTTTGACCAGCCTCCATAGGGCTCTGGTCAAAAGTAGTGCACTTTGTACACTTTAAAATAAAGGTGCTATCTAGAACCTAAAAGGGTTCTTCGGCTGGCCCCATAGGAGAACCCTTTGAAGAAACCTTTTCGGTTCCACGTAGAACCTTTCCCACAGAGGTTTCTACATAGAACCCAAAATAGTTCTACCAGGAACCAAAAACGTCTCTACCTGAAACCAAAAAAAGGGTTCTCCTATGGGGAAAGCCGAATAACCCTTTTTTCTAAGAGTGTATGGAATACGGTTCTATTTGGGACGCAGACTGAGGCTCAGGCCCATGGTGGGGGGAGGGAGAGAGGGAGAGGAGATGATTTGAAGGGTGGATTAGTAGCAGTCAGTAGGGTGGTGTTACTGGTCAGGGGAAGCAGTCGTCAGTAGGGTGGTGTTACTGGTCAGGGGAAGCAGTCGTCAGTAGGGTGGTGTTACTGGTCAGGGGAAGCAGTCGTCAGTAGGGTGGTGTTACTGGTCAGGGGAAGCAGTCGTCAGTAGGGTGGTGTTGCTGGTCAGGGGAAGCAGTCGTCAGTAGGGTGGTGTTACTGGTCACGGGAAGCAGTCATCAGTAGGGTGGTGTTACTGGTCAGGGGAAGCAGTCGTCAGTAGGGTGGTGTTACTGGTCAGGGGAAGCAGTCGTCAGTAGGGTGGTGTTACTGGTCAGGGGAAGCAGTCCTCAGTAGGGTGGTGTTACTGGTCAGGGGAAGCAGTCGTCAGTAGGGTGGTGTTACTGGTCAGGGGAAGCAGTCGTCAGTAGGGTGGTGTTACTGGTCAGGGGAAGCAGTCGTCAGTTTTCTAAAAGTAACTTCTATTGCCAACTATGTAAAAATAGCCTCCATAAAGCCAACAAATAAAAACATTGCAGCCTGCAGGTAGAAAATATCCTGATAAAATTAAATATCCTATAAATCAAATTGGCTACGCGAGGAACTTGAAACATTGTATCAACTATTAACTTGGGTCCAGCCTGGAGCTTGTGCTAGCAAACTTGCAACATTGTATCCCTCAGAGTTTCCCGCTCCAGTGAGCTCCAGACAGACATAGCTGTAGGCTAAGGGATAGGCTTATTTTATGACGTTTCGACCGGATCAGAGCATGACATTTTCCCCCCTTTCACGCTGAGCTGAGTGGTTATCAAAAGAGATCTGGAAAGATTTTTCAAATAGGCTATGTTGAGGAACTATTGTCATTCTCAATAGATGTGAAAACAGACTTTGTTTACTTTCTGTTTTGAGGTGAAGAAAAAATTACTTTGAGAAGACAATCAGAAATACTATCAGATCCCCAAATGGGCACATTTAGAGGCCTACATTTGCGCTCAGGCCAGGTAGCATATAGACCTACTTCCATGTATAATCAGGTGCGGGTCCTTACTCAACATTGACAGGAGCGCTACAGACAAAAGATAATGAATAAATTGACAGAACTCATAAATGGAATGAAATAAACCAAAACTTGTTTCTCACAAGTGTAATCTGGGTTGTGCACTCTGTAAACGACGTGTCCACTCTGACAATGACAACGGTAAAAGACTGGAATAATAATATATTGAATGCATTAACAGAAATTACTGTAATCAAACAAACATTGTAGATTAGAAATTATGGGAATTAAATAAATTTACTACAGGTGATACTGGTGTGCCTCTGCAATGGATTAGTCCACTGAGACAGGCGTGAATCAGACAGGGATGTCTGGATTAGTCCACTGAGACAGGCGTGAATCAGACAGGATGTCTGGATTAGTCCACTGAGACAGGCGTGAATCAGACAGGATGTCTGGATTAGTCCACTGAGACAGGCGTGAATAAGACAGGATGTCTGGATTAGTCCACTGAGACAGGCGTGAATCAGACAGGATGTCTCACGTGCCATAAAAAACATATATACACTACCGTTCAAAAGTTTGTGGTCACTTAGAAATGTCCTTGTTTTCGAAAGAAAATATTTTTTTTGTCCATTAAAATAACATCAAATTGATCAGAAATACAGTGTAGACATTGTTAATGTTGGAAATGGCTATCGTAGCTGGAAATGGCTGATTTTTAATGGAATATCTACATAGGCGTACAGAGGCCCATTGTCAGCAACCATCAGTCCTGTGTTCCAATGGCACATTGTGTTTGCTAATCCAAGTTTATCATTTTAAAAGGCTAATTTCTCATTAGAAAACCCTTTTTCAATTATGTTAGCACAGCTGAAAACTGTTTTGCTGATTAAAGAAGCAATAAAACTGGCCTTCTTGAGACTAGTTGGGTATCTGGAGCTTCAGCAATTGTGGGTTTGATTACAGGATCAAAATGGCCAGAAACAAATAACTTTCTTCTGAAACTCGTCAGTCTATTCTTGTTCCGAGAAATGAAGGCTATTCCATGCAAGAAATTGCCAAGAAACTGAAGATCTCGTACAATGCTGTGTACTACTCCCTTCACAGAACAGCGCAAACTGGCTCTAACCAGAATAGAAAGAGGAGTGGTAGGCCCCGGTGCACAACTGAGTAAGAGGACGAATACATTAGTGTCTAGTTTGAGAAACAGGCGCCTCACAGGTCCTCATCTGGCAGCTTCATTAAATAGTACCCGCAAAACACCAGTCTCAACGTCAACAGTGAAGAGGCGACTCCGGGATGCTGACCTAGGCAGAGTTGCGAAGAAAAAGTCCAGTGTTCTTTTGCCCATCTTAATCTTTTATTTTTATTGGCCAGTCCGAGATATGGCTTTTTCTTTGCAACTCTGCCTAGGTCAGCATCCCGGGTCGGGGACAGTGGGGGTCAGGGACACTGTGGCCCCCGGACAGGGCCAACCAGGCAGGATATAACCCCACCCACTTTGCCAAAGCACAGCCCCAACACAGGCTTCAGCATGATCCAGTTAAGCTGGCCACCCTCGTCTCTCTGCTTGCCTAAGCCATTGTAATTAATACAGGACTGTGGTGTGCAGTAGGGATGCAGGGCTGCAGGCGTGGGGACGCAAATTTAAGAGGACAGTTCTCATATTGGCGCCAGCGGGGGCTTTAGCCAACTGACAAATCCTGTTGCCAACGTGATCTTGATTGGACACCTACTGGCACACTGTGTGTCAGCAGCCATAGAAAACAGGAAAATGATGAAATTGCCATGAAAACTAGCATGATGATGACAGGACTGTTTTGTGAGTGTGAGAATAGTGAGTCTGAACTGGTTCTTTGTCCTTGGGTAATGGAAGCTAATTACCACAGAAATTTATTTGGACATGTGAGTAGACACATGGGAATGTAAACTTCCTGTGTTGTTGTCTGTTTGTGCCACCAACCAATTTCATACAGAGTCATTTAGACACTAAACACACAGAATAGTTCAAAATCCGGTGGTGTCGTGCTTCAGAATTTAACTTCTGCAGTTTTTGAAGCATGTAGGTAAAAAGCATACTGTGTCTAACTGAAGTGTTTCTTTCAAGAGGAGAATGACGTTCTACTTGGTTAGTTTCACCCTGTTCCCTGTAGTACTCTGCAGGTCTGAGGAGGGCTGGGGAGGGAGTCACTGTTTAAAGGCTGGAATATAGATGATGATAATGATGATGGTAATCATGGCTCTACTAACTGCTGAGTAGCCGAGAGTGGAGGAGACTGAGAGCAGAGAGAGTGGCTGAACGGTAGACCTGGGATGCGTCTATGGGCCCTGATCAAAAGTAGTGGACTATATAGTGAATAGGGTGCCATTTGGGACACAGTCCTGACGTCTCCACCTCTTTAAGGAATACC
>NW_028166866.1:20000-43781 GCF_964263955.1 Coregonus lavaretus
GTCATTTTTCCAACAATAGTTTCCAGACAGATTGTTTCACATATAATTCACTGTATCACAATTCCAGTGGTCCTCTGTAGCTCAATTGGTAGAGCATGGCACTTGTAACGCCAGGGTAGTGGGTTCGATCCCCGGGACCGACCATATGTAAAAATGTATGCACGCATGACTGTAAGTCGCTTTGGATAAAAGCGTCTGCTAATTGGCATATTATATTGCATGATCTGTTCAATGTTGAGTTCTGATATTTGGCAAGCGTGGTAAGGAGTACAGAGGTAGCTCATCCTAGGGGGATGTGTCCAATTTGTCCTGACGGTTGTGCAGTGGTCCCACAGCTTAAACCCTGGCATTGCTGCTTGCAACTATATTCTCTGGTTGTTTTCCCCCATTCAGCCATTGCCATGACGACAGACGAGGCGACAGAGAGCCAGCATCAGAATAAGCCCAGCCAGCAGGAGGCGGAGAAGCATCAGGCCACGCCTCCTGACCACGGGCCCTCAGAGTCCCAGGCCGCCACCACCCCCGCCACCTCGCCCCAGAGCCCTGGCTCGCCCTCGCACTCTTTGCCCCAGGAGGAGGTGCAGCTGAGGCCCCGCCAGCGCACCTCGGCCGGCCGCGGCCTCTCACGTCTCTTCTCCTCCTTCCTGAAGAGGAGGTCTCAGTGCGAGGGGGACGTGGGAGAGAAGGGGGAGAAAGGAGGGGACGGGGAAGAGGCCAAGGCGCCCATCGCTGATTGTGAGCCAGAGCTCAGGATCGAGGGGGATCAGAACCTGGACCTGCACTCGCTCAGCAGCAACGAGGATCAGGTGAGAGCCTACTCTACCCACCACACTGTAGTACACACAGTGAGGGGAAAAAAGTATTTGATCCCCTGCTGATTTTGTACGTTTGCCCACTGACAAAGAAATGATCAGTCTATAATTTTAATGGTAGGTTTATTTGAACAGTGAGAGACAGAATAACAACAAAAAAATCCAGAAAAACGCATGTCAAAAATGTTATGAATTGATTTGCATTTTAATGAGGGAAATAAGTATTTGACCCCTCTGCAAAACATGACTTAGTACTTGGTGGCAAAACCCTTGTTGGCAATCACAGAGGTCAGACGTTTCTTGTAGTTGGCTACCAGGTTTGCACACATCTCAGGAGAGATTTTGTCCCACTCCTCTTTGCAGATCTTCTCCAAGTCATTAAGGTTTCAAGGCTGACGTTTGGCAACTCGAACCTTCAGCTCCCTCCACAGATTTTCTATGGGATTAAGGTCTGGAGACTGGCTAGGCCACTCCAGGACCTTGATGTTCTTCTTCTTGAGCCACTCCTTTGTTTCCTTGGCCATGTGTTTTGGGTCATTGTCATTCTGGAATACCCATCCACGACCCATTTTCAATGCCCTGGCTGAGGGAAGGAGGTTCTCACCCAAGATTTGACAGTACATGGCCCCGTCCATTGTCCCTTTGATGCAGTAAAGTTGTCCTGTCCCCTTAGCAGAAAAACACCCCCAAAGCATAATGTTTCCACCTCCATGTTTGACGGTGGGGATGGTGTTCTTGGGGTCATAGGCAGCATTCCTCCTCCTCCAAACACGGCGAGTTGAGTTGATGCCAAAGAGCTCCATTTTGGTCTCATCTGACCACAACACTTTCACCCAGTTCTCCTCTGAATCATTCAGATGTTCATTGGCAAACATCAGACGGGCCTGTATATGTGCTTTCTTGAGCAGGGGGACCTTGTGTGCGCTGCAGGATTTCAGTCCATCACGGCGTAGTGTGTTACCAATTGTTTTCTTGGTGACTATGGTCCCAGCTGCCTTGAGATCATTAACAAGATCCTCCTGTGTAGTTCTGGGCTGATTCCTCACCGTTCTCATGATCATTGCAACTCCACGAGGTGAGATCTTGCTTGGAGCCCTTGGCCGAGGGAGATTGACAGTTCTTTTGTGTTTCTTCCATTTGCGAATAATCGCACCAACTGTTGTCACCTTCTCACCAAGCTGCTTGGCGATGGTCTTGTAGCCCATTCCAGCCTTGTGTAGGTCTACAATCTTGTCCCTGACATCCTTGGAGAGCTCTTTGGTCTTGGCCATGGTGGAGAGTTTGGAATATGATTGATTGATTGCTTCTGTGGACAGGTGTCTTTTATACAGGTAAAAAACTGAGATTAGGAGCACTCCCTTTAAGAGTGTGCTCCTAATCTCAGCTCGTTACCTGTATAAAAGACACCTGGGAGCCAGAAATCTTTGATTATAACATTTTAAAACATTTTTGACATGCGTTTTTCTGGATTTTTGTTGTTGTTATTCTGTCTCTCACTGTTCAAATAAACCTACCATTAAAATTATAGACTGATCATTTCTTTGTCAGTGGGCAAATGTACAAAATCAGCAGGGGATCAAATACTTTTTTCCCTCACTGTAGCTGTGTGTGAAGAAACAAGAGTCAAAGTGGTGATTTTAGTCCTTGAGTCCTGAAGACAATCAACGTCTGTGAAGATTAGTAGTGTAAAGTGTTTTGGGGAAATGTTGTGTTTTTTTGTCGGATTACTGTACTCCTCAAACTGCAATTTGAAGTGATGAGCATGAATGAGTTTAGGACTAATGTACTGGGACTTGAGGAAAGCCTTTCCATTGGATACTGTGTTAGTACTGTAGGATCACATTTTGGGCACAAGATACCAAAAAAAATGTTTATGGTGCTCTTCAGAAGTTTACATACACTTAGGTTGGAGTCATTAAAACTTGTTTTTCAACCACTCCACAAATTTCTTGTTAACAAACTATAGTTTTGGCAAGTTGGTTAGGACATCTACTTTGTGCATGACACAAGTCATTTTTCCAACAATTGTTTCCAGACAGATTATTTCACTTATAATTCACTGTATCACAATTCCAGTGGGTCTGAAGTTTACATACGCTAAGTTGACTGTGCCTTTAAACAGCTTGGAAAATTCCAGAAAATGATGTCATAGATTTAGAAGCTTCTGATAGGCTAATTGACATCAGTTGAGTCAATTGGAGGTGTACCTGTGGATGTATTTCAAGACCTACCTTCAAACTCAGTGCCTCTTTGATTGACATCATGGGAAAATCAAAAGAAATCAGCCAAGACCTCAGAAAAATTATTGTAGACCTCCACAAGTCTGGTTCATCCTTGGGAGCAATTTCCAAACGCCTGAAGGTACCACGTTCATCTGTAGAAACAATAGTACGCAAGTATAAACACCATGGAACCACGCAGCCGTCATACCGCTCAGGAAGGAGACGCGTTCTGTCTCCTAGAGATGAACGTACTTTTGTGCGAAAGTGCAAATCAATCCCAGAACAACAGCAAAGGACCTTGTGAAGATGCTGGAGGAAACAGGTACAAAAGTATCTATATCCACAGTAAAACGAGTCCTATATCGACATAACCTGAAAGGCCGCTCAGCAAGGAAGAAGCCACTGCTCCAAAACCGCCATAAAAAAGCCAGACTACGGTTTGCAACTGCACATGGGGACAAAGATCGTACTTTTTGGAGAAATGTCCTCTGGTCTGATGAAACAAAAATAGAACTGTTTGGCCATAATGACCATCGTTATGTTTGGAGGAAAAAGGGGGTGCCTTGCAAGCCGAAGAACACCATCCCAACCGTGAAGCACGGGGGTGGCAGCATCAAGATGTGGGGGTGTTTTGCTGCAGGAGGGACTGGTGCACTTCACAAAATAGATGGCATCATGAGGAAGGAAAATTATGTGGATATATTGAACAACATCTCAAGTCAGGAAGTTAAAGCTTGGTCGCAAATTGTCACGTTCGTTTAAGGATGGGTCAGACCAAGGCGCAGCGTGATATGCATACATGTTTATTTAACTGAACACACGACAAAACAACAAACCAATGAATGCCAATAGGCTGCCTAAGTATGCTCCCCAATCAGAGACAACGAGAGACAGCTGCCTCTGATTGGGAAACACACCCGGCCAAACATAGAACTACAACCTAGATCACCAACATAGAAAATACAACATAGAACATTCACACCCTGACTCAACATATAAGAGTCCCCTGAGTCAGGGCGTGACACAAATGGGTCTTCCAAATGGACAATGACACCAAGCATACTTCCAAAGTTGTGGCAAAATGGCTTAAGGACAACAAAGTCAAGGTATTGGAGTGACCTCAATCCTACAGAACATTTGTGGGCAGAACTGAAAAAGCCTACAAACCTGACTCAGTTACACCAGCTCTGTCAGGGGGAATGGGCCAAAATTCACCCAACTTGTTGTGGGAAGCTTGTGGAAGTCTACCCGAAACGTTTGACCCAAGTTAAACAATTTAAAGGCAATGCTACCAAATACTAATTGAGTGTATGTAAACTTCTGACCCACTGGGAATGTGATGAAATAAATAAAAGCTGAAATAAATAATTCTCTCTTCTATTATTCTGACATTTCACATTCTTAAAGTAAAGTGGTGATCCTAACTGACCTAAGACAGGGAATTTTTACTCTGATAAAATGTCAGGAATTGTAAAAACTGAGTTTAAATGTATTTGGCTAAGATGTATGTAAACCTCCGACTTCAACTGTATGTTCGACCGCATTGTATTACTGTATAGAAGAGACAGTAAGGGATCCATGCAGTAGAGGGTTACAGACTACAGTAGACTACAACAGTAATACATAACCGCTCTCCTCTTTGGGTCTAAGTGTCCTCTCTCTCTCTCTCTCTCTCTCTCTCTCTCTCTCTCTCTCTCTCTCTCTCTCTCTCTCTCTCTCTCTCTCTCTCTCTCTCTCTCTCTCTCTCTCTCTCTCTCTCTCTCTCTCTCTCTCTCTCTCTCTCTCTCTCTTCTCTCTCTCTCTCTCTCTCTCTCTCTCTCTCTCTCTCTCTCTCTCTCTCTCTCTCTCTCTCTCTGTCTCTGTCTCTGTCTCTCGCTCTCTCTCTCTCTCTCTCTCTCTCTCTCTCAAACGTTTATTACAAAAACAGGGGGCAGGCATACGACAGGTCAGGGGCAGGCAGAGGTCAGTAATCCAGATCAGAGTCCAAAAGGTACAGAACAGCAGGCAGTCTCAGGGTCAGGGTAGGCAGAATGGTCAAAACCGGGAAAACTAGAAAACAGGAACTTGAGAAAGACAGGAGCAAGGGGAAAAACGCTGGTAGGCTGTGAGACATGGGTTTGATCTTAGACACATGAAAAGTGGGATGTATACGGAGGGTACTGGGCAACAGAAGATGAACAGCAGAGGGACTAATGATCTTGGAGATGGGGAAAAGACTGATAAACCGGGGGAAAGTTTGAGGGACTCCACCCGGAGGGGCAGATCTCGGGTGGACAGCCATACCTTCTGCCTGAGACGATACCGGGGTCCGGTGGAGGTCCACTTGTCGTCGATACCTGGAGGTGGTCTTGAGAAGAGCCGACCGGCCTCTCCTCCAGGTACGACGACAGCGGTGGACAAACATCTGGGCCGAGGGTATGCCGACCTCTTACTCTTGCTCCGGGAAGAGCGGTGGCTGATAACCCAGGGAACACTAGAGGGTGAAAGATCCGTGGCAGAGCAGGGAAGGGTGTTGCAGGCGTATTCGACCCACACTAGTTGCTGGCACCAGATGGTGGGGTTGACGGAGACCAGGCAACGCAGAGTCGTCTCTAGGTCTTGGTTGGCTCGCTCCGACTGGCCGTTGGACTGAGGGTGGAAACCGGAGGACAGGCTGGCCGACGACCCAATGAGTGTGCAAAACGCTTTCCAGAACCGGGACGAGAACTGAGGCTCCGGTCGGAGACCATGTCCACTGGGAGTCCATGGATCCGGAAGACGTGCTGCACCATGAGCTGGGCCATCTCTTTGGCGGAGGGTAGCTTGGGGAGAGGAATGAAGTGGGCGGCTTTGGAAAACCGGTCCACAACTGTCAGGATGGCGGTGTTGCCATCAGATGAGGGAAGACTTGTGACAAAGTCCAGGGATATGTGAGACCAGGGACGGTGAGGAACAGGCAATGGTTGGAGGAGACCAGCCGGAGCTTGCCGAGGAGTTTTGTTCTGCGCACAGATCGTGCAGGTGGTGACGAAAAACGGAGACGTCAGGAACCATGGTAGGCCACCAAAAGCATTGTCGCACAAAGGCCAGGGTCCGACGGGAGCCCGGGTGGCAGGCAAGCCTGGAGGAGTGGGCCCACTCCAGGACGATGAGTGGTAGTGGGTAGCGGTTCTTCACCGTGATGTCGTTGAGGCCCCGGTAGTCGATGCATGGGCTCAGGGTTTTGTCCTTCTTCTCCCCAAAGAAGAACCCTGCGCCGGCAGGGGAGGCAGAAGGACGGATGAACCCGGAAGCTAGGGAGTCCTCAATGTAGGTCTCCATAGCCTTGGTCTCCGGACCGACAGCGAGTACAGTCTTCTCCGGGGCGTAGTGGTGCCTGGGAGAAGGTCGATTCCGCAGTCGTAGGAAGCGAAGTGGCCCGGGCCTTACTGAACACCTCCCGGAGGTCCTGGTACTCCGCGGGAATGGCGGAGTGGTCAGAGGCAACGGCAACTTCCGAGCCCCCAGGAAGACGTCCTGGGGCAGGCTGCGTTCACTTCAGGCAATGAACGTGGCAGAACGGGCTCCAGCCCATGATGGCACCAGTAGACCAGTCAATAAAGGGGTTGTGTCGCTGGATGCAAGAGAAACACAACACCACAGGAACCTGAGGATACTTAATTAGCAGGAATTGGATTGTCTCGCTGTGGTTCCCTGATACTCGTAGGTTGATGTGGGTGGTATTGTGGGTGACCCAGCCTATAGAGCGCCCGTCCAGCGCTCTAACGTCCATGGGAATGGAGAGGGGTGAGTGGGGATGTCCAGCTCGGACCCCAGGGTAGCGTCCATAAAGCTCTCATCGGCCCCAGAGTCAATGAGTACCCGGAGAGATTTTGACTGGTTCCCCCACAGCAAGATGGCATGAAAAGGGGTGCGAGTAAGGGGAGAGGAAAAGTTATCCGTATGGCCCACCAGAGTACTCGCTCCTACCGGTGAGCCTGGTCTTTTAGTGGATAGGTGGACACAAAATGACCAGTAGTCCTGCAATACAGGCAACTCTTCGTGTGAAGCCTGTATTGCCGTTCTGCTGGAGACAGCCTAGCTCTGCCTAGTTGCATCGGCTCGGGATTGGCAGACTTCGGAGACTCTCTGGGGAACTCGGGTAGCCTCAGGTTCTCTCGGCAACGGAGCCGTCGGGGACTTCCGGTATGCCTTGGTGGCGAGGTGGAATCCTTGGGCAGGCGAGTGGAATCGGACTTCCTCTCCTTCCTTCATCCCGTAGTTGCCTATCGATCCGAATGGTCAAGGCGATGAGCGAGTCGAGATCCGTCGGTAGTTCCCGGGCTGTAAACTCGTCCTTTACTTCCTCCGATACTCCGCGCAGGAACGTGTCGAACAGCGCTTTTGGGTTCCAGGCACACTCAGCTGCCAACATGCGGAAATCCACTGCATAGTCTGCCACACTGTGGGATTCTTGCCGAAGCTGGAGTAACTTCCGGGCAGCCTCTCTCACGGACAATGGAGCATCGAAAACCTTCTTTACTTCCTGCATGAACTCCTCCAGACAGAAGCATACGGCCGACTGTTGTTCCCACACTGCCGTAGCCCAGGCGAGAGCCCTCCCGGACATCAGCGTGATGAGGTACGCTATCTTAGAGCGGTCCGAGGGGAAGGAGGAGGGCTGCAGCTCGATGATGAGCGAACACTGAGCGAGAAATGCCAGACAGATTCCCGACTCTCCAGCGAAGCGTTCCGGGGGAGGTGAGCGGGGTTCTCGGGAGACCGGGGTGGCCGGGGAGGCCGCGTTGCTAACAGCCGGGTTACTGAGGGGCTGGGAGGTTACCGTCGTGGTATGCTGCCTAACAGACAACCCGCGGAATTGCTCGGTCATGGCATTCGGCCAATGTCTGGAACCCTTCCATGAGACCACAAAGCAACCCCTCGTGCCTTCCAGTGGTGGCTCCTTGGGAGGAGATTACGTTGCGGAGCTGGTCCGAGTCTACTGGGTCAATCATGGCCAGTTCGTACTATCACGTTTCAGGAGAAGACCCAGATGCAGACAGTGTCGAAGTAACAAACGTTTATTACAAAAACGGGACAGGCAAATGACAGGTCAAGGGCAGGCAGAGGTCAGTAATCCAGATCAGAGTCCAAAAGGTACAGAACGGCAGGCAGTCTCAGGGTCAGGGCAGGCAGAGGTCAATAATCCAGGGTGGTGTGACAAGGTACAGAATGGCAGGCTCAGGGTCAGGGCAGGCAGATTGGTCAAAACCAGGAAAACTAGAAAACAGGAACTTGAGAAAGACAGGAGCAAGGGGAAAGCCGCTGGTAGGCTTGACGAAACAAAACGAACTGGCTACAGACAAACAGAGAACACAGGTATAAATACACTGTTGATAATGGGGAAGATGGGCGACACCTGGAGGGGGGTGGAGACAATCACAAAGACAGGTGAAACAGATCAGGGTGTGACACCATGTATGAGTTTTTGGAATAAATGTAACATTGATTGTGTATGTTAAAATATGTCTTGTGTCTTTTCCTCCAGCCTGTCCAGGTAGACCAGAAGGAAGACCCTGACACTGAGAAAGACTCTGAGGACGAGGTGGGAGAGGAGGGAGAGAAAGACAAGGAGGGAGGAGAAGAGAAGGAGAAAGAGGAGGAGCCTGACAGAGAGGAAGAAGCTAAACCTGATAAACCTCCTCGTCGACCCAGGATCATGCAAATTAAAGTTACACTGCTGGATGACACTCTGTTTGAGTGTGAGCTGGATGTAAGTCCCAATATTACCAAATCATTCCTTTATTAGAGCTGGAAACCTGGGATACATACAGTGGCTTGCAAAAGTATTCTCCCCCCCTTGGCATTTTTCCTATTTTGTTGCCTTACAACCCCCCCCCCCCCCCCCCCCGTAAGTCAATACTTTGTAGAGCCACCTTTTGCAGCATTTACAGCTGCAAGTCTCTTGGGGTATGTCTCTATATGTTTGGCACATCTAGCCACTGGGATTTTTGCCCATTCTTCAAGGCAAAACTGCTCCAGCTCCTTCAAGAGTGGATGGGTTCCACTGGTGTACAGCAATCTTTAAGTCATACAACAGATTCTCAATTGGATTGAGGTCTGGGCTTTGACTAGGCCATTCCAAGACATTTAAGTGTTTCCCCTTAAACCACTCGAGGGTTGCTTTAGCAGTATGCTTAGGGTCATTGTCCTGCTGGAATGTGAACCTCCGTCCCAGTCTCAAATCTCTGGAAGAGTGAAACAGGTTTCCCTCAAGAATTTCCCAGTATT
Organism: Coregonus lavaretus; assembly: GCF_964263955.1. Taxonomy (NCBI): domain Eukaryota; kingdom Metazoa; phylum Chordata; class Actinopteri; order Salmoniformes; family Salmonidae; genus Coregonus; species Coregonus lavaretus. Next base: position 29,284 of record NW_028166866.1, read on the forward strand.
TAGCGCCATCTAACATTCTTTCAATTCTGACCAGTTTCCCAGTCCCTGCCGATGAAAAACATCCCCACAGCATGATGCTGCCACCACCATGCTTTACTGTGGGGATGGTGTTCTCGGGGTGATGAGAGGTGTTGGGTTTGCGCCAGACATAGCGTTTTCCTTGATGGACAAAGCTAAATTTTTCTCCCACATGCCTTTTGGCGATGGCTTTTTTCTGGCCACTCTTCTGTAAAGCCCAGCTCTGTGGAGTGTACGGCTTAAAGTGGTCCTATGGACAGATACTCCAATCTCTGCTGTGGAGCTTTGCAGCTCCTTCAGGGTTATCTTAGAGCACGGCGCTTGTAACGCCAAGGTAGTGGATTCGATCCCCGGGACCACCCATACACAAAAATGTATGCACGCATGACTGTAAGTCGCTTTGGATAAAAGCGTCTGCTAAATGGCATATTATTATTATTATTATTATTATTATTATTATTATTATCTTTGGTCTCTTTGTTGCCTCTCTGATTAATGCCCTCCTTGCCTGGTCCATGAGTTTTGGTGGGCGGCCCTCTCTTGGCAGGTTTGTTGTGGTGCCATATATCTTTCCCTTTTTTAATAATGGATTTAAGGTGCTCCGTGGGATGTTCAAAGTTTCTGATGTTTTTTTATAACCCAACCCTGATCTGTACTTCTCCACAACTTTGTCCCTGACCTGTTTGGAGAGCTCCTTGGTCTTCATGGTGCCGCTTGCTTGGTGGTGCCCCTTGCTTAGTTCTGTTGCAGACTCTGGGGCCTTTCAGAACAGGTGTATATATACTGAGATCATGTGACACTTAGATTGCACACAGGTGGACTTTATTTAACTAATTATGTGACTTCTGAAGGTAATTGGTTGCACCAGATCTTATTTAGGGGCTTCATAGCAAAGGGGGTGAATACATATGCACGCACCACTTTTCCGTTATTTATTTTTTTAGAATTTTTTGAAACAAGTTATTTTTTTCATTTCACTTCACCAATTTGAACTATTTTGTGTATGTCCATTACATGAAATCCAAATAAAAATCCATTTAAATTACAGGTTGTAATGCAACAAAATAGGAAAAACGCCAAGGGCGATGAATACTTTTGTAAGGAACTGTAGCCTGGGGGACCCAGGTCGGTTTGTGCTGTCTTGCCAAACCCTATGGAATTGTCATGCCATGTTTGGCAAGGCTTTCTGACATGGGTGTTTGGCATGGATGTTTGGCATGGCTGCTTGGAATGAACCAGCCCTGGGATCTCCAGGCTAGGGATACATCCAGTATTGAATAAAACAATACTCCACTAATACTCAGACAGTAAGGTCCCTGGGAAACACACCGACGTTCTGTTTGTCATTGGTCAGCAGCAGCCTAACTACCAGCCTGCTACTGTAAGGTCCCTGGGAAACACACCGACATTCTGATACTCCCTCTGGGCTTCCTCTCTCCTAATTAATGTTCTACTGCATTAGGGATCTACACAGTTAATGGATACGTCCCAATGGACACCCTGTTCCCTACATAGTGGGCCCTGGTCAAAGGTAGTGCACTATATAGAGAATAGTGTGCCATTTGGGACACAGCAATGTCTCACACAGTTAATGACTGTCTTTTTTGGTTGTCTGTAACTATTTCTTATCCCTGTGTGTGTCTGGCCTTTAGAAACATGCCTATCACATAGACTGGTTTATTGCGGCTTCTCTATGACATATCTCTCCTGCCTTTAGAAACATGCCAAAGGCCCTACACAGTTACATACTGGTTTATTGTGGCTTCTCTATGACATATCTCTCCTGCCTTTAGAAACATGCCAAAGGTGTGGATCTGTTCACCAAGGTGTGTGACCACCTCAACCTGCTGGAGAGAGACTACTACGGTCTGGCCATCTGGGAGTCGCCCTCCATGAAGGTCTGTTGCTCTGAGTTACTGTTCTGCTCTTTAACTAATGTCTATCTGTCTGTTACAACACTGTTACTAATATGACTTCTGTAAGTCACTGTTACTAATATGACTTCTGTAAGTCACTGTTACTAATATGACTTCTGTAAGTCACTGTTACTAATATTACTTCTGTAAGTCACTGTTACTAATATTACTTCTGTAAGTCACTGTTACTAATATTACTTCTGTAAGTCACTGTTACTAATATTACTTCTGTAAGTCACTGTTACTAATATTACTTCTGTAAGTCACTGTTACTAATATTACTTCTGTAAGTCACTGTTACTAATATTACTTCTGTAAGTCACTGTTACTAATATTACTTCTGTAAGTCACTGTTACTAATATTACTTCTGTAAGTCACTGTTATTAATATTACTTCTGTAAGTCACTGTTACTAATATTACTTCTGTAAGTCACTGTTACTAATATTACTTCTGTAAGTCACTGTTACTAATATTACTTCTGTAAGTCACTGTTACTAATATGACTTCTGTAAGTCACTGTTACTAATATGACTTCTGTAAGTCACTGTTACTAATATTACTTCTGTAAGTCACTGTTACTAATATTACTTATGTAAGTCACTGTTACTAATATGACTTCTGTAAGTCACTGTTACTAATATTACTTCTGTAAGTCACTGTTACTAATATTACTTCTGTAAGTCACTGTTACTAATATTACTTCTGTAAGTCACTGTTACTAATATTACTTCTGTAAGTCACTGTTACTAATATTACTTCTGTAAGTCACTGTTATGCTCACACCTATACCTGTCCATTCCCACATAGATACATGCACATATTACCCACATACCTCTTATATCTAGTGTTTGATGTTCAGTTTTAAAAAGGCACAACGTCTGAGTCCTTGTTTTGTCCGATGATTGTCCTGCTTCTGCTCCACAGACCTGGATGGATTTCACCAAGGAGATCCGCAGGCAGGTTCAAGGTGAGGCTGAATGCACAGCTTCTGCTCTGCTCTCATTTTGTGTGTGTATAGGACCTATCTTGTAACCTCTCGCTAAATTAATGGAAATTATACTGTGGGTGCGTTCGTAAAATTCCCTCCAGACTGTCAGTGTGCTCTGGGCTCTTTTGCAAATTCAGAGTGTTTCTCTCTCGCAGCGCTCAGAGCGCACACTGGAACGTTCTGATCAACGGAAGTCAAACACCACCAGTAAACTGGCTAAAGTTGACTGGCTTGATAGCGTTTTCCTCGAACGTACCCTGAATGTGGACAGGCTACTAAAGCACACTGCCCTATACACCTCACCGTGACATTCCTGTTTCATTTTCTGCTCCACCTACATAGGTGCAAAGTTAGACAAGATCTGTGCAGACGCACAATCATGTACAGGTGAGACGAAAATACCGTCGTCATTCATTGCTCAGGGTTGTATTCATTAGTGCACACCGTAGCTAAACGTTTTGCAACGACAATTAGGGTTTCCTATTGGACAAGTTCATGTTAGTCCCTAACAGTCCGTTTTCTTCTGTTTGGTACGTATTGAGTATGAGGCACGTTTTTTTTAAAAACATTGCTGTGCATGTTTTAGCGAGAGGAAAATATTTCCATGATTTGAATGTGTTTTCATGCCAGAATCTTTCTTTCAGGAACCAATTATGACTTCACCTTCAATGTGAAGTTCTATCCACCTGACCCAGCCCAGCTTTCTGAAGACATCACCAGGTAAACTTCTTACCTGCTCATCCGTTTGGTTTCTCTCTGCTAGTCTGCTCTCTGTCTCTTCCCAGCAAACCAAAAATTGGTTCTGTGAAAGTTCCCAGAACATTTGTTAGGTCGCAGCAAATGTTCTCATAACACAAAAACTGTCCAGTCGTGCTGATGATTATAGAATGTTTGAATAAGACATTCACCTGATGTTACAAGAACGTTCCTAGAACACATTTAACCTGTTCTTTAAAGGTTCCCAGAATGTTTCATTAGGTTTCTGGGAACATTGTGGGGATATGACAAGAGATAGGTTCCCAAAACACTAAAACTGTCCAGTTGTGCTGACATTCAGATAGTGTTTGTATCAGGGTGCACAAAACATTCACCTGATGTTACATGAACGTTCTCAGAACACATTTCGTCTGTTCTTAAAAGGTTCCCAGAATGTTTCATTAGGTTTGTGCGAACATTGTGGGGATATGACAATAGGACTCTGGTTTGCCCACCAGAGATCCCAATGTCCTTGGTAGAGTTTCTGGGCGTAGTGGTGGTTAGAATGGATACTTCAGCGTACCCTGTAGTTCGTAGAGTTGATCTGTTAGGATAGATACTTCAGATGTACCAGCGGTTGTCGGAGAGGGATTGTCCTTCCCAACTCGTGTCTTTAGTGAAAGTTCTCTAGACCACTATACATGCCAGCTGCAGACTGAGATGATAAGGTCTAGTGCATTGTCTTCTTCTTCACCTCGTGTAGAGGTTGAGAGTTTCAGAGTTTCTCCATTTCAAACGTGTGGACTAACGTCTCACGTTTTCTGGTCTTTCTGGTGTTAACCATTTTGTAACGTGTAGCTTCAGCTTCACACTTCCTGGTCTGGTAGAATCTCAACCATTTGCAACATCCGGCTTATACCGTAGTATGCTTGGTCTGAGGTGAATTTCGTCACGAGGGGTTTTATACTTGAGTAGAAAAGGGGGCGTCTTATCATATTTGTGGTCATCTGGACGTGGCCACTGACTGAGAACAAATCAATATGGAAACAATCATCTCATCTAGAATGATAAAATCACATTGTTATCTTCACAAAAGTATTATTATACTTAATCATTCGTCTTATACAACAATTAGATGCAAACCTCATAACTGGGAAGTGTACACCCCCAGAGATACAGTTATGTTGTTCCACCGTCTTTAATGACATCACAACATAGTAACGAATTTGACATGATTGTTCTTTAAGTCCCCACCGACCATTTCCCACATTCTTTGAAGTATGAATATTGTTGCATTATCCACTTTTGGATGTTGGAGTGTTGGCAGGAAGAATCTATGTGTTAACAAAGGGGTCCTTTCTCCCAATACTTCATGGCAAGGAAAAGAAAGTCTGCATGGTATTTACGTCCGGTCATAAAACTGGCCCCCAGGAGAAGGGGTGTTCAAACCTTTGCCTAGTCGGCATCTTTGATCCTCAGCCCATGAGGGCAAGTCATGACATTATGAGCGTCATAAAAACGGACTTATTTGGAAATTGTGGAATATTATGCAACATTGTGGGAATGTTCTGTGCAACCTTAGTGAATATCACAAAAATATTCTTGCAACATTTAGGGGGAATGTCCTGTGCAACCTACCTTGAACATTGTATGAATATCCACACTTTTCCCACAACCTAATTAAATGTTCAGGGGACCTTCAAAGAACTCAGAGAGGCTGTTCTATCAACATTCTTCCAACATCAAAATAAAATGTTATCTGAATGTCAGCACAACTGGACAGTTTTAGTGTTTTGGGAACCTATCTCTTGTCATATCCCCACAATGTTCCCAGAAACCTAATGAAACATTCTGGGAACCTTTAAAGAACAGACGAAATGTGTTCTGGGAACGTTCTTGTAACATCAGGTGAATGTTTTTTGCACCCTAAAAGAAACATTGTAGAATCATCCGCACAACTTGACAAGTTTTGTGTTTTGGGAACATACACTATATATACAAAAGTATATGGACACCCCTTCAAATGAGGATATTCTGCTATTTCATCTACACCCGTTGCTGACAGGTGTAGAAAATCGAGAACACAGCCGTGCAATCTCCATAGACAAACATTGGCAGTAGAATGGCCTTACTGAAGAGCTCAGTGACTTTCAACATGGCACCGTCATAGGATGCCACCTTTCCAACAAGTCAGTTCATCAAATTCCTGCCCTGCTAGAGCTGCCCCGGTCAACTGTAAGTGCTGTTATTGTGAAGTGGAAACGTCTAGGAGCAACAACGGCTCAGCCGCAAAGTGGTAGGCCGCACAAGCTCACAGAACGGGACCGCCGAGTGCTGAAGCGCGTAGCGCATAAAAATAATCTGTCCTCGGTTGCAACACTCACTACCGAGTTCCAAACAGCCTCTGGACGAACGACAGCACAATAACTGTTTGTCGGGAGCTTCATTAATTGGGTTTTCATGGCCGAGCAGCCGCACACAAGCCTAAGATCACCATGTGCAATGACAAGCGTCGGCTGGAGTGGTGTAAAGCTCGCCACCATTGGACTCTGGAGCAGTGGAAACGCAATCTCTGGAGTGATGAATCACGCTTCTGCATCTGGCAGTCCGACGGATGAATCTGGGTTTGGCGGATGCCAGGAGAACGCTACCTGCCCGAATGCATAGTGCCAACTGTAGAGTTTGGTGGAGGAGGAATAATGGTCTGGGGCTGTTTTCCATGGTTCAAGCTAAGCCCCTTAGTTCCATTGAAGGGAAATCTTAACGCTACAGCATACAATTACATTCTAGACGATTCTAAGCTTCCAACTTTGTGGCAACAGTTTGGGGAAGGCCCTTTCCTGTTTCAGCATGACAATGCCCCCGTGCACAAAGCGAGGTCCATACAGAAATGGTTTGTTGAGATCTGTGTGGATGAACTTGACTGGCCTGCACAGAGCTCTGACCTCAAACCCATCAAACACCTTTGGGATGAATTGGAACGCCGACTGCGAGCCAGGCCTAATCGCCCAACATCAGTGCCCGACCTCACTAGTGCTCTTGTGGCTGAATTGAAGCAAGTCCTCGCAGCAATGTTCCAATATCTAGTGGAAAGCCTTCCCAGAAGGGTGGAGGCTGTTATAGCAGCAAAGAGGGGACCAACTCCATATTAATGCCCATGATTTTGGAATGAGATGTTCGACGAGCAGCTGTCCATATACTTTTGGTCATTTAGTGTATCTTTTGTGATGTCCCCAGAATGTTCGCACCAGACTGTTCCCATAACCTAACAAATCATTCTGGGAACCTTTTAAAGAACAGACAAAATGTGTTCTGGGAATGTTCTTGCAACATCAGGTTAATGTTTTATACAAACATTGCATAATCATCAGCACGACTGGACAGTTTTTGTGTTTTTTTCTGTTTTTGCCACAACCTAAGAAATGTTCTGGGAACTTTCACAGAATCAATTTTGGTTTGCTGGGAGAACATTACTGCTACATTGTTTTATTACATTACTTGGAAACCTTTTGGGGGGAATGTTCTGTGGTGGTTGTTCCAAGGATATTTCATTTAAAAGAACTTAATGGGAATGTTAGCTAATGTTCTGGGAAAGTTCCCGGTTTGCTGGGTTGTTTGTCATTGCCCCAATCTGTCTGTCAATTCAATTTCAATTTCAATTTAAGGGCTTTATTGGCATGGGAAACATATGTTTACATTGCCAAAGCAAGTGAAATAGATAATAAACAAAAGTGAATTAAACAATAAAAAAATTAACAATAAACATTACACTCACAAAAGTTCAAAATTAATAAAGACATTTCAAGTGTCATATTATGTCTATATACAGTGTTGTATTGATGTGCAAATAGTTAAAGTACAAAATCTCTGTCTCCCTCTCTCTCTCACTCTCTCTCACTCTCTCTCCACCCCCCCCCCCCCCACCCCTGTCCCTCTAATCCTTACTTGCCAGTTGAGTTCATTAATAAATTGCACCCAGAGTCATTTCATCCTGCATCCTGCATCCTGCCTCCCACCCACCTCCACCCCAATCCATGATTACATAAACGACCCAGCTTAAGCCTAATTAACGGCATCACACTGGGTGTACTGCCCGTGGCTTTGTCCCAAATGGCACCCTATTCCCTATATAGTGCACTACTTTTGACCAGAGCCCTATGGGAATAGGGAATAGGGTGCCATTTGGGATGCTTTATCTCTCTGCTGCTGCTTCCTGGAAGCCCTGTGGTCTGTGACCTCACGCTGACCCCTAGCTGTGTGTGTGTGTGTGTGTTTGTGTACGACAGGTATTCTTGGTAAGACAACGGTAGCAAATATATACTGAACAAAAATATAAATGCAACATGTAAAGTGTTGGTCCCATGTTCCATGAGCTGAAATAAATGAACCCAGAAATATTCCATACGCACAAAAATCGTATTTCTCTCAGATTTTGTGCACAAAATTGTTTACATCCCTGTTAGTGAGCATTTCTCCTTTGTCAAGATAATCCATCCACCTGACAGGTGTGGCATATGAAGAAGCTGATTAAACAGCATGATCATTACACAGTTGCACCTTGTGCTTGGAACAATAAAAGGCCACTCTAAAATGTGCAGTTTTGTGACACTACACAATGCCACAGGTGTCTCAAGTTTTGAGGGAGCGTGCAATTTGAATGCTGACTGCTGGAATGTCCACCAGAGCTGTTGCCAGAGAATTGAATGTTCATTTCTCTACCATAAGCCGCCTCGAATGTCGTTTTAGAGAATTTGGCAGTACGTCCAACCGGCCTCACAACCATAGACCACGTGTATGGCGTCGTGTGGGCGAGCGGTTTGCTGATGTCAACGTTGTGAACAGAGTGCCCCATGGTGGCGGTTGGGTTATGGTATGGGCAGGTATAAACTACGGACAATGAACACAATAGCATTTTATCTATGACAGTTTGAACGCACAAAGAAATACCGTGACGAGATCCTGAGGCCCATTGTGAGGCCCATTTTTTTTCTGACCAACAGATGCATATCTGTTTTCCAGTCATGTGGAATCCATAGATTAGGTCCTAATGAATTTATTTCAATTGACTGATTTCCTCATACGAACTGTAACTCAGTAAAATCGTTGAAATTTTTGCATGTTGCGTTTATATTTTTGTTCAGTATATTTTATTGTTAACACAAACGTGTTTCTTTAAAGAAAGAACACTTCCTTTGTCCTACCAAGAGTTGATGAGCATCTTCTCATCTTCTATTGTCAATGCACCTTGGTTTGAAAAAACGACTCAGCCACAGCCCTTTATTTTTCCTGGCATGGCAGGTACTACCTGTGTCTCCAGCTGCGTAAGGACATCCTGGGGGGCCGTCTGCCGTGCTCCTTCGTCACGCTGGCCCTGCTGGGTTCCTACGCACTGCAGTCAGAGTTGGGGGAGTACGACCCAGAGACACACGCACCAGACTACGCCAAGGACCTGAGGCTGGCCCCGGGACAGACCAAGGAGCTAGAGGAGAAAGTCATGGAGCTGCACAAGACATACAGGTCAGGATGGGTTTTAATACACACACACACACACACACACACACACACACACACACACACACACACACACACACACACACACACACACACATACACACACATACACACACATACACACACACACACACACACACACATACACACACACACACATACACACACACACACACACACACACATACACACACATATACACACACACACACACACACACACACACACACACACACACACACACACACACACACACACACACACACACACACACACACACACACTGACATAGAGACACATGTTCCCAGTATACTCAACAGAATGGCCACACACAATACCTTCAGATTAGGAGGGAGGGGGTTGTACTGGAGGCATAGGGTCACCTGTGTGTCCTGTCTACAGGTCGATGAGTCCAGCACAGGCAGACATGGCCTTTCTGGAGAACGCCAAGAAACTAGCCATGTACGGAGTGGACCTGCACCAGGCCAAGGTAACGTAGTCACAACCCAGGCCAAGGTAACGTAGTCACAACCCAGGCCAAGGTAACGTAGTCACAACCCAGGCCAAGGTAACGTAGTCACAACCCAGGCCAAGGTAACGTAGAGTCACAACCCAGGCCAAGGTAACGTAGAGTCACAACCCAGGCCAAGGTAACGTAGAGTCACAACCCAGGCCAAGGTAACGTAGAGTCACAACCCAGGCCAAGATAACGTAGAGTCACAACCCAGGCCAAGGTAACGTAGTCACAACCCAGGCCAAGGTAACGTAGTCACAACCCAGGCCAAGGTAACGTAGTCACAACCCAGGCCAAGGTAACGTAGTCACAACCCAGGCCAAGGTAACGTAGAGTCACAACCCAGGCCAAGGTAACGTAGTCACAACCCAGGCCAAGGTAACGTAGAGTCACAACCCAGGCCAAGGTAACGTAGAGTCACAACCCAGGCCAAGGTAACGTAGTCACAACCCAGGCCAAGGTAACGTAGTCACAACCCAGGCCAAGGTAACGTAGTCACAACCCAGGCCAAGGTAACGTAGTCACAACCCAGGCCAAGGTAACGTAGAGTCACAACCCAGGCCAAGGTAACGTAGTCACAACCCAGGCCAAGGTAACGTAGAGTCACAACCCAGGCCAAGGTAATGTAGTCACAACCCAGGCCAAGGTAACGTAGTCACAACCCAGGCCAAGGTAACGTAGTCACAACCCAGGCCAAGGTAACGTAGTCACAACCCAGGCCAAGGTAACGTAGTCACAACCCAGGCCAAGGTAACGTACTGTAGGATCACAACCCCAACCTGCAGAGCATTACTCATTCAACAAAGAAACTGACAGGCTCCATGTGAAGACTAGCTGACAAAAAAAGTCCAAATGAAGATGCTGCGTATTAACATCACATGGTTGATGATATGTGAATATGAGTAAATTCTAACTTGTTTTAAAATCTCTATTGTACCTCCATTGATGATGACGCATTGGCAGGAGTGCAGGAGTGCAGGAGTGCAGGAGTGCAGGAGTGCAGGGGTGCAGGAGTGTAGGAGTGTAGGAGTGTAGGAGTGTAGGAGTGTAGGGGTGCAGGAGTGTAGGAGTGTAGGAGTGCAGGAGTGCAGGAGTGCAGGAGTGTAGGAGTGCAGGAGTGTAGGAGTGCAGGAGTGCAGGAGTGCAGGAGTGCAGGAGTGTAGGAGTGCAGGAGTGCAGGAGTGCAGGAGTGCAGGAGTGCAGGAGTGTAGGAGTGCAGGAGTGCAGGAGTGCAGGGGTGCAGGAGTGTAGGAGTGTAGGAGTGCAGGAGTGTAGGGGTGCAGGAGTGCAGGAGTGTAGGAGTGTAGGAGTGCAGGAGTGCAGGAGTGCAGGAGTGTAGGAGTGTAGGAGTGCAGGAGTGCAGGAGTGCAGGAGTGTAGGAGTGTAGGAGTGCAGGAGTGCAGGAGTGTAGGAGTGTAGGAGTGTAGGAGTGCAGGAGTGTAGGGGTGCAGGAGTGTAGGAGTGTAGGAGTGCAGGAGTGCAGGAGTGTAGGAGTGCAGGAGTGCAGGAGTGCAGGAGTGTAGGAGTGCAGGAGTGCAGGAGTGTAGGAGTGCAGGAGTGCAGGAGTGCAGGAGTGCAGGAGTGTAGGAGTGTAGGGGTGCAGGAGTGCAGGAGTGCAGGAGTGCAGGAGTGTAGGAGTGCAGGAGTGTAGGAGTGCAGGAGTGTAGGAGTGTAGGAGTGCAGGAGTGCAGGAGTGTAGGAATGCAGGAGTGCAGGAGTGTAGGAGTGCAGGAGTGTAGGAGTGCAGGTGTTTCAGCCCAGATTGTCCCTCATTGTCCTCCTGTCTGTCCACTGGAGGCCAGTTATGTCACACCTGTCCTACTAACCACCGAGCAGAGCAGGCCTGATGATGATGATGATGATGATGATGATGATGAAGACAAGGATATGGGCTGCGTCCCAAATGGCACCCTATTCCCTTTATAGTGCACTACTTTTGACCAGGGACCGTCAAAAGTAGTGCACTATATAGGGAACAGGGTGCCATTTGGGATGTAGATATGGTATTTTACGTGGTTATAGCACCCACCCACCTACCTCCTGCCTGCAGCAGCAGTGTAACCTACGTCAGCTGTGAAGTCAGTGTTCGTGTCTGTTCCCAAAAAAGGGAGAAACGTGTGCCTCTGTCGGACCACAGATTTAATAGCAGAAATGAGGTCAATCTGTTTGCATCAAAACCAGGGATTTAAATAAAATATGGAAGTCATTATGCTGAAAGGGAGATGGATGCTGCCTCCCGGTGGATGGATGTTGTCATTGCATTAACACACAGGCCAAGTCAATGGTATAATGTCAGCAATCATGCAAATGCATATCTAGCTGTCTTGTATTCTCTGTTTTTGGGTGTTCTTTCTCACTCACTCATTCACTCACACACTCTTCCATCCACTCTTTTACTCTCTCAAATCTCTCTGCCTCCCTCCCTCCCTCCCTCCCTCCCTCCCCTCCTCTCCTCTCCTCTCCTCTCCTCTCCTCTCTCCAGGATCTAGATGGAGTGGACATCATGCTGGGTGTGTGTTCTGGGGGTTTGATGGTCTACAAGGACAAGCTGAGGATCAACCGGTTCCCCTGGCCCAAAGTCCTCAAGGTCTCCTACAAACGCAGCAGCTTCTTCATCAAGATACGCCCCTCAGAGGTCAACTTTATTTATGTGTTTGGTTGTCTTTTAGCCCCCCCCCAAGAGGCCTAATCGCCCAACAGTCAGATATGCAGTGCAATAATCATAAGTCAAAGTTTAGTTACATGTCAAATGAATAGGCTGTAGTACAGTGCTATCATCATTCATATGCTTTTGTTTCCAACAGCTGGAGCATTACGAAAGCGCCATTGGTTTCAAACTGCCAAACTACAAGGCCTCCAAGAAGCTGTGGAAAGTGTGTGTGGAGCATCACACCTTCTTCAGGTAAGAGAACACAATGTTGACGCTCCCCAGGACAGGTTCTATCATTCTCACTTGTGAAGAACATCCGAGTTATTATTTGTATTGTATTAAATGGAGACGGGTCGTAGATACGTTATTACAGTAGCAATAAATGATTAGTATGGCTATATAGTAGTCACGTATAGTTTAGTTACTCACAATGACTAATAATGTACGTGGTTGTCTTACCTACCTTAGTTGAATGCGCTGCTAAAATGTAAAAAGTTTAATGTAGTTAGCTATATTTAAAAGCTAAATTGCCCTCTGTCTCCATGTCCAGACTGATCTCCACTGAGGTGGCTTCCACTCCCAGGAAGTTATATATTATAGTTATAGAGTTATAGATATATTTATATAAATGTTCCTCTGTCTGCCTAATCTGTCCAGACTGATCTCCACTGAGGTGGCTACCACTCCCAGGAAGTTCCTAGCGCTGGGCTCTAAGTTCCGCTACAGTGGACGGACCCAGGCCCAGACCCGCCAGGCCAGCTCTATGATTGACAGGCCAGCCCCCCTGTTCCAACGCTCGGCCAGCAAGAGGAACTCACGCAGCCTGGACGAAGGTTTGTTGAATGGGACTGTTGGAGGGGTGTCTGTGTCTGTGTCTGTGTCTGTGTCGAGAGAGAGAGAGAGAGAGAGAGAGAGAGAGAGAGAGAGAGAGAGAGAGAGAGAGAGAGAGAGAGAGAGAGAGAGAGAGAGAGAGAGAGAGAGAGAGAGAGAGAGAGAGAGAGAGAGAGAGAGAGAGAGAGAGAGAGAGAGAGAGAGAGAGAGAGAGAGAGAGAGAGAGAGAGACAGAGAGCGATAGAGAATGGCTGAGCCAAGCAACACTACACTGTTCAGCTAAGACCCTCCCAGAGAGGAAAGAAGAGGATGACTAATTACCATATCAACCACCCATCTCCGTAGTAACATGACCTTCAGGTACAGTAACAGTACTGGCCCACTCCAGGGTTTATTAACCCTCTCTTCGCTGGCTTCTTCTCAACCTCTAACACCAAACCGGCTCCAGGCGTGCGTCCGCGCGCACCATCATGCGCATGTTGATTTTGTCGATCCCCAGCAGTGGCGATCATGACACGCAGGTTAAAATACCAAAACCAACTGTGAACCAACTATATTCATTTGGGGACAGGTCGAAACACATGAAACATGGACATTTAGCTAGCTTGTTGTTGCTAGTTAATTTGTCCTGGTAGATAAACATTGGGTTGTTATTTTACCTGAAATACATATGGTCCTTTTTTAAATCTGGATCTTTGTAGAATTCTGAACCATTTTGAGTCACAAAATCGTGTGTTCTTTACTCCGACAATTAATCCACAGATTAATCGCTCCTCGTTCATTCTTGTGGATTTTATATGGTGGTTGGCAACCAACTTTAAGGTGCGTTACTGCCACCAACTGGACTGGAGTGTGGACCTCAGTTCATCTTTCAATCACCCACGTGGGTTAGTATGCTCATAAAAACCAATAAGTAGGTGGGAGAGGCGGGACTTGCAGCGCGTCAAGCGTCTAAAATAGAACCAAGTTCAATTTTAGCGCCTGGCTACGCAGATGCCAGTTGACGCGCGAGCAGTTTGGATGAAATTATTGAATAATATGTATGTGAAACTATATTTTTGCAACGGTTGCGTGCGGGTGCTAGCTAAGTCCTCCTCTCCTCCTCTCCTCCTGTCCTCCTGTCCTCCTGTCCTCCTGTCCTCCCCTCCTCCCTCCTCTCCTCTCCTCTCCTCTCCTCTCCTCCTGTCCTCCTGTCCTCCTCTCCTGTTCTCTCCTCCTCTCCTCCTCTCCTCTCCTCTCCTCTCCTCTCCTCTCCTCTCCTCTCCTCTCCTCTCCTCTCCTCTCCTCTCCTCTCCTCTCCTCTCCTCTCCTCTCCTCTCCTCTCCTCTCCTCTCCTCTCCTCTTGTCCTCTCCTCCTCTCCTCCTCTCCTCT
>NW_028166865.1:0-39458 GCF_964263955.1 Coregonus lavaretus
AACACGTCTTTAAATGACCAGTGGGGGTCGAATCCGGGTGGGGGGGGTGTGATAACTGCCTGAATGGAGGTGAAGCTTCACTTAATCTACTTTGAAGCAGAGAAAAAAACCGTAATGTTGGAGAAGCTGACTTAATCTACTTTGAAGCAGAAAAAAAAATATGAAAAATTATTTTTTCAAAAATATGAAAATGAAAAAAAAGAAGACATGGGGGCGTGCGGGACGCACTCGCTAAGCGGACCGGCACATTGAACGCGGGTCGGCGACTCCCCGCTTGCCAGGAGCCCTCCGATAACATGGACGGATCCTGCCGAGTAAGAAATGATACTCGGGAGGAGACAGAGAGAGGGAGAGGGGACTCTCTCCAATCCCACTGACCTCACTGTTGGGTACATGCTGTCTGGACTATTTTCAGAGAATAGACTGCTTAATGTAACCGACGGGATATGAACCAGGTCTACCGCGGGAGAAAGCAACAGCTTGACCGTTACACCAAGAGGACATTCCCTATTGGGGCTGAGGCATAGCCTATTTTTCACATCTGATTTAATTTCATACAACTTAATATTGCTACACTAAAAATCTTTGTCTGGACAATAGCCCATTACTCAGCTTTTATTAGAAAATGAATGGCATGCCACTGTGATCATTTTCTGTGACGACAGAGTAAATTATTATGCAGCCTCAAAGGGGTGCCCAAACTTTTTCAGACGACTGGATGTACTTCATAGAAACTGTTACCCTTTATATATTCTAACCACTCTATTTAATGTATTCCATATTAAGGGCCCTAACCTAGGAACACAAATCTTTGTTCCTATTAACATTGTGGACAGTTCTCTCTCTCTTTCTCTCTCTCTCTCTCTCTCTCTCTCTCTCTCTTACTCCACTGTTTTCACTCTTTCTCTCTCTTCACAGCTCTCTCTCTCTCTTTCGCTCTGACTCACTCCACTGTTTTCACTCTCTCTCTTCTCACAATTCACTTTCTCTCTCGTTCTGTCTCACTCCACTGTTTTCACTCTCTCTTTCTCTATCCTCACAACTCTCTCTCTGCCTCACTCGACTGTTTTCACTATTTCTCTCTCCTCACAACTCTCTCTCTCTCTCTCTCACTCCACTGTTTCACTCTCTCTCTCCTCACAACTCTCTCTCTCGTTGTCTCACTCCACTGTTTTTCACTCTTTCTCTCTCCTGACAACTCCCTCTCTCTATCTCTTTC
The DNA here is from genome assembly GCF_964263955.1 of Coregonus lavaretus. Classification (NCBI taxonomy): domain Eukaryota; kingdom Metazoa; phylum Chordata; class Actinopteri; order Salmoniformes; family Salmonidae; genus Coregonus; species Coregonus lavaretus. Next base: position 1,220 of record NW_028166865.1, read on the forward strand.
TCTCTCTCTCTTCTCTCTCTCTCTCTCTCTCTCTCTCTCTCTCTCTCTTCTCTCTCTCTCTCTTTCGCTCTCTCTCACTCCACTGTTTTCACTCTCTCTCTCTCCTCACAATTCTCTCTCTCTCTCACTCTGTCGCACTCCATTGTTTTCACTCTCTCTCCTCACAATTCTCTCTCTCTCTCACTCTGTCTCACTCCACTGTTTTCACTCTTTCTTTCTCGCTCTGCCTCACTCCACTGTTTTCACTCTTCATTTATAGGTTATATTCTTCAAGAATCAATGGATGTTGCATCTGCTGATTGCCCCTTTAAAATGAATCACTAATCACATTAAATAAATCACAATCTCCCGAAATGACTTTGTCAAAGCAACAGAATAACTAGGGCTTTACAATGATCCTGAAAACTTGGGGGAATTCTGGGGTTAAGTGGGTTAAAATAGTCCTAGAAGTCACAGAGGGTGCACAGAGGGACATGCCAAAATGCAGAATTTTAGCACTTTTGCAAGTCTTTATTCATATAAAAAAATCTGATTTATTGAATTTTACATGTGGTCTATATTAAAGGGCACTTCATTTAATATAACAGGCTTTTAAAAATGCAATATTGTTGCACAATTTGTATGTAGCCCTTTAAAGTATACAGGTTGAAAATGGCACTGATAAACGCCTAAATTGGTACGCAGTGGCTGTACAGTAACATGCTATACATGACTTCAGACCACAGGCTCTACGCTTCAGAGGACTAAATGTATTTTGAAAGATGAGACGTTGAGGACTATAATAAATACTGCTTTGATGTCATACAAGCAAGCAAAACACCCATGAGTCCAAATGTGCACTTCAAATTGTCTTATTATAAAACTCATGTCAAATACAGTGTCAACATTTATGATCACTATATTTGATGTATAGTTACAAGATGACATGACGTCATACCCTGGGTTATTCTGAACAGAATGAGCCTGTTTGTCTACTGTGAATAAACTTAGCCGTGGCATACGCACCTGAATGCACTCATGATTCCTATGCGCATCAAAATTACAATCTGTTTCCAGGAATGTTATTGTGAAAGCCTAACTCTGTAATATACTTTTTTATAACTTAGCTAATCATGTTGGCAATAGAACCAGATGATGCCATCTTCCTAAAAAATGTCTCAGGTGTTGTCAGGCCATTGTTCTGATGTTTGAAGCTCCTCAAGTTGAGGGATTTCACACCTCTGTGTGGGGGTTTCACAAGCCGTTAGGTTTAGATAGGAATTATAATTATGTCCAGTAGTCTGAATTGTGGCAGGGATGAGGAGGCTCAGTTTGTAGAGCATGGTATTTGCAATGCCAGGGTTTAGGGTTTGATTCCCACTGGGGGGCAGGTATGAAAAAAATAATTACACAAAAAATATATTAAGTCACTCTGGATAAGAATGTCTGCTAAATGACTAAAAATAAACTACAGGGGTGCCCAAGGGCGCTGTTACTTTCATTCGAAAAATGTTGCAATGCTGTGTTGATCTGCTGTGGAGGTGTTTTTCCCAGCATTGCAACCTCCCTCCTCCCTGACCCAACAGCATAATGCAAGGAGAATGGCATGTTATATAGAAATATTGATTTGGAGAATGGCGTGTTATATATGAACATTCATTTGGAAGACAATTGCCCACCCAAGGTGTTGTCGCCTAGGCCATTGCTCTGATGTTTGAGGCTCATCTAGCTAAGGGATTTCACATGTCTGTGTGTGGTTTACACAATATGTAAGTTTTATGTCCAGAAGTCTGAAATTAATATATTTCCAGATTATGGTTGGGGGGCATATAAAGAGCAACATATGTGAAGATCAGCAGGCTCTGACGTTTTTTGGGCTAAAATATAGACATCCAGAAAGGTCTCAGGACAAGGCACAAAATGAAGCCTGGTCTTAAATTTGAGGTGCTTTTGGGTGAGAGCATTAGATCCGGTAAGGATAGAAAAACATTTCAACCACAGGAACGCTCCTAAGGTTCTCCCGATCTGTGCAAGCCTACCCATGACCATGTGGAATTAATCCTTAACAGTGAAAACAGGGTGCATTTATTCAAACAGTTGACCGTGAACTCTATTCCATAGAAATACATTGCCTGCTGCCCTAACTTCAACTTGATGCCTATGTGGGTTTATATTGCCATATCAAACTGTCTTCTTTGTCAACCCATCAGGCCACTATAAGGATTACCTGTGTTGAGTTTAAGCTTCCTGGAGCAACCGGAAGTGGGAAGATTGACCCTAAACATGGTTTAGATGTATCCACCAGCAGATAGTGAAAACGCTACATTCAACCCTCTGTAAAAAGTTTAGTTTTTCACGGATTGACCTGAAACTCAGGATTCTGTAAGAGCTTGTCCCAATGAGGATATGTGTTTAATTACAGCTTCCTGTGACAACCGGAAGTGCCTTACATTGTGGTCATAGGTGCTGTTTCGAAGGCTTAAAAAGGTCACATCCTTCCAAAATGTCACATGTGTGATTAGGCAACCCTCATGAACCCGTACATATTAGAAAACCAGGTTTTTATCCGTTTTTTTTTTATAAAGCTAGAATAAAATATATATAAAAAAAAATAAAAAATATGAAGAAAATATGCATCACTAACTGTAAGTCGCTCTGGATAAGAGTGTCTGCTAAATGACTACAAAAAAAAAATATATATATATTTTTTCATAAATATGAAAATGAAAAAAAAGACGACTACCAGGTGAACGCATAACTTACCACGTGCCCGTAGCCAAACACGTCTTTAAATGACCAGTGGGGTCGAATCCGGGTGGGGGGGTGTGATAACTGCCTGAATGGAGGTGAAGCTTCACTTAATCTACTTTGAAGCAGAAAAAAAAATATGAAAAATTATTTTTTCAAAAATATAAAAATGAAAAAAAAGAAGACATGGGGGCGTGCGGGACGCACTCGCTAAGCGGACCGGCACATTGAACGCGGGTCGGCGACTCCCCGCTTGCCAGGAGCCCTCCGAAAACGTGGACGGATCTTGCCGAGTAAGAAATGATACTCGGGAGGAGACAGAGAGAGGGAGAGGGGACTCTCTCCAATCCCACTGACCTCACTGTTGGGTACATGCTGTCTGGACTATTTTCAGAGAATAGACTGCTTAATGTAACCGACGGGATATGAACCAGGTCTACCGCGGGAGAAAGCAACAGCTTGACCGTTACACCAAGAGGACATTCCCTATTGGGCTGAGGCATAGCCTATTTTTCACATCTGATTTAATTTCATACAACTTAATATTGCTACACTAAAAATCTTTGTCTGGACAATAGCCCATTACTCAGCTTTTATTACAAAATGAATGGCATGCCACTGTGATCATTTTCTGTGACGACAGAGTAAATTATTATGCAGCCTCGGAGGGGTGCCCAAACTTTTTCAGACGACTGGATGTACTTCATAGAAACTGTTACCCTTTATATATTCTAACCACTCTATTTAATGTATTCCATATTAAGGGCCCTAACCTAGGAACACAAATCTTTGTTCCTATTAACATTGTGGACAGTTCTCTCTCTCTTTCTCTCTCTCTCTCTCTTTCTCTCTCTCTCTCTCTGTCTCTCTCTTACGTGGACGGATCCTGCCGAGTAAGAAATGATACTCCACGTATGTCTCATTGTTGGGCTATAATACAGTGATATGTAATCATATAATATAATATGTAATAAATACTCTACATATTATAGAATAATTTAATAAGGAAAAATTGAGTTTACAGTATGTAAACGCCATAAAATAACCTACACTAAGGATGACATTAAAACACACCCAGTTGCTAGGGTAACCAAGCATGGCATTAAAACAGACCCAGTTGCTAGGTCAACCAAGCATGACATTAAAACAGACCCAGTTGCTAGGTCAACCAAGCATGACATTAGAACAGACCCAGTTGCTAGGTCAACCAAGCATGACATTAAAACAGACCCAGTTGCTAGGTCAACCAAGCATAACATTAAAACAGACCCAGTTGCTAGGTCAACCAAGCATGACATGAAAACAGACCCAGTTGCTAGGTCAACCAAGCATGACATTAAAACAGACCCAGTTGCTAGGTCAACCAAGCATGACATTAAAACAGACCCAGTTGCTAGGGCAACCAAGCATGACATTAAAACAGACCCAGTTGCTAGGGCAACCAAGCATGACATTAAAACAGACCCAGTTGCTAGGTCAACCAAGCATGACATTAAAACAGACCCAGTTGCTAGGGCAACCAAGCATGACATTAAAACAGACCCAGTTGCTAGGTCAACCAAGCATGACATTAAAACAGACCCAGTTGCTAGGTCAACCAAGCATGACATTAGAACAGACCCAGTTGCTAGGTCAACCAAGCATGACATTAAAACAGACCCAGTTGCTAGGTCAACCAAGCATGACATTAAAACAGACCCAGTTGCTAGGGCAACCAAGCATGACATTAAAACAGACCCAGTTGCTAGGGCAACCAAGCATGACATTAAAACAGACCCAGTTGCTAGGTCAACCAAGCATGACCTTAAAACAGACCCAGTTGCTAGGTCAACCAAGCATGACATTAAAACAGACCCAGTTGCTAGGTCAACCAAGCATGACATTAAAACAGACCCAGTTGCTAGGGCAACCAAGCATGACATTAAAACAGACCCAGTTGCTAGGTCAACCAAGCATGACCTTAAAACAGACCCAGTTGCTAGGTCAACCAAGCATGACATTAAAACAGACCCAGTTGCTAGGTCAACCAAGCATGACATTAAAACAGACCCAGTTGCTAGGTCAACCAAGCATGACATTAAAACAGACCCAGTTGCTAGGTCAACCAAGTATGACATTAAAACAGACCCAGTTGCTAGGTCAACCAAGCATGACATTAAAACAGACCCAGTTGCTAGGTCAACCAAGCATGACATTAAAACAGACCCAGTTGCTAGGTCAACCAAGCATGACATAAAAACAGACCCAGTTACTAGGTCAACCAAGCATGACATTAAAACAGACCCAGTTGCTAGGTCAACCAAGCATGACATTAGAACAGACCCAGTTGCTAGGTCAACCGAGCATGACATTAAAACAGACCCAGTTGCTAGGTCACCCTTTGACTTTTTCAACATTTTATTACGTTACAGCCTTATTCTAAAATTGATTAAATAAAACATTTTCCTCATCACTCTACCCACAATACCACATAATGACAAAGCGAAAACAGGTTTTTGGCTTCGGGACAAGTCTCTGAATGTCCTTGAGTGGTCCAGCCAGATCCTGGAGTTGAACCCGATCGACCATCTCTGGAGAGACCTGAAAATAGCTGTGCAGCACTGATAGCAACAACAACCACCGCAGAAAAGTTAGCTGTGTTTACAGACATACAGACGTACAGACAGACAGACAGAGGTTGTTTACTATGACTGGATGAAGGGATACAGTGTTGAAGGCTTCCTTTAGGTCTCCTGGTCTCTTGGGATTTAAACAGTGAATACAGTGAGATAGTCCTAACCATTCAATCAATGTACAGAACAAACAGTCATCATTAACACTATACAGAGTGGAGCCTATGGATATAATATATTATCAAAGAATATAATACAATATAATTTTATGAATAGAAAATAATAAATGTTTTGACATGAAAGCACAGCCAGATGTTTTGACTTGACAGTGTGTCTCTATACCTCAGTCTCTGAAGACACCCAGCAATGGTTAGGATTATTAGAGAAGCTTTTCCTGCTGAAAGGCAGTTTCATTTCATCTGGTTGCAGAAAACAATTCATTGGATATGTTCATAACCCCGTCCACCTATAAGATGTGGGGGGTTTCTGTCTGACTAAGAACAGATACAAAGAACTCTGATTATAAAACGTCTTCTCTTTTTAGTCCTAGATATGGCTAGGGTTAGGGTTACTGCTGAATGTAGTAACTCTAACCCTGACCCTAGGCCTAACAGCAATAACCACACTGTAATGTAAAGTATTACCTCATTCTCAATGATCAGTCAATACATACAGTATTCATTTAAACTACAGTATATTGTATCAATATCAAACCCCCCCATTACAACCACTTATTAATTATTATAGACACTTATAATCAGTGTTATAACACATAAGTGTATTATAAGGCATTATGAAGCTTATTAAAATAATTATAATATGTACTTCATAGGAACTGTTACCCTTTATATATTCTAACAACTCATATTTGTTAGATTTATTCCAAATGAAGGGCCCTAACCTAGAAACTAAAATATTTGTCTCCCTCTCCACGTTGAACGCAGTTCTCTCTCTGTCCCTCCCTCCCTCCCTCCCTCTAACCTCACCTATCTGGCAGATCCAGAAAGTCCTCGCCCTCCCACAAACTCACTTCTGAGGAAACTAAACTGATCTGAGTCTCTGTGTCGTCTGTGTGAGAGTGAACAACCATCCAAATGGCTCAGCAGGGAGTTCTGCTGGACCAGGACCAGTTCTGTTGTTCTGTCTGTCTGCATCTACTGAAGGAGCCGGTCACTACTGCCTGTGGACACAGTTACTGTAGAAGCTGTATTGAGGGCTGCTGGGATCAGGATGTTCTGAAAGGGGTCTATAGCTGTCCTCAGTGCAGAGAGACCTTCACTCCAAGGCCTAATCTGAGGAAAAATACCATGTTGGCTGAAGTGGTGGAGAAACTGAAGAAGACAGGACTCCAGGCTGCTCCCCCTCCTGCTCTGTGCTATGCTGGACCTGGAGATGTGGCGTGTGATGTCTGCACTGGGACCAGAAAGCAGAAAGCCCTCATGTCCTGTCTGGTGTGTCTGGCCTCTTACTGTGAGACTCACCTCCAACCTCACTATGAATCTCCTGCTTTCAAGAAGCACAAGCTGGTCAAAGCCACCGCACAACTACAGGAGAAGATCTGCTCTCATCATGACAAACTGCTGGAGGTTTACTGTCGTAGCGATCAGCAGTGTATCTGTTATCAGTGTGTGATGGATGAACATAAAGGCCATAATACAGTGTCAGCTGCAGCAGAGAGGACTGAGAAACAGGTAAGACCAGAACTACTTGTTGGTGACTGTCTGATAAACAAAGAATTAAAGATACAGTAGGAACTAAGGCTGTTTGAATATGAGATCATTCAAATGATATCGATCCACGGCAGAACAAATATGAACACAAACCTTGATTATATAGATATGCTAACCCAGATTCTCCAAATGTATCACCATTTTCTAAAGTCAAACACCATTATCATTCGTTATCAAACACCCAATCAGCTCCCCTGTTTTGTGCACTGTTAAAACTATAATCATTCACATAACAATATAATAATATAATTTCACACAGACACTTCCTCAACATTTTAATCCCTATCTTCTATGGGCCCTATGTCCCATTACTATACTATTGATCTAATGGACAAATAAAGCTTGATAGCTCATTGAAGAGTGATTCTCCACAGAGGCAGCTGGGGATGAGTCAGCAGAAAGTCCAGCAGAGATTCCAGGAGAGAGAGAAGGACCTGAAGGAGCTCCAACAGGCTGTGGAGTCTCTCAAGGTGAGTATTGTTGACCAGAGGAGACACACCATTTCACTTCTCTCCTCCAGTCAGAGAGAGAGAGAGAGGGGCCCGTCTCCAATCCCACTGGCTCCACTGTTGGGAACAGGCTGTCTGGACCCCTTTCAGAGAATAGACTGCTTAATGTAACTGACGGGTAATGAACCCGGGTCTACTGCGGGAGAAACCATCATCTTGACCAAAAGGACATTCCCTATTGTTCTGACTGATTTAAAGTCGCAAGCGGCTCTACCTCTTCACATAACCATGAGTAACCATGAGCGACTCATGTCTGCTATACATTAACAGGGAGCTCTCTCTCTCCATTCAATTAAATGGGCTTTATTGGCATTGGAAACATATGTTACATTACCAAAGCAAGTGAAATAAATAATAAACAAATCAGAAATTAATAGTAAACGTTACACTCACAAAAGTTTAAAAGGAATAGAGACATAAAAATAAATCAAAATCAAATGTTATAACTCAAGTGCAAACAGAGTGAGCCAGACCGAGTTCTGGAGGTGAAATGGAAATGAATGAGGGAGAGTTAAGTGAGGTAGAAGGTGTGGTGAAGAGCTCAGAACCAGAGCCTGGCATCAATGGACATGATAAAGAAGAATCTGGTGCAGTAGGAGTTACATTGTAGGAGAACGTGGATCCATTCCTTTTGGCAGATCCATTTGTAGTTTCAGGGTGGGTGGGAAAGGAGTTGGGTGCAGTTGAATCAGTGAAGGTAACCTGTAGTGGACTTGTGATATTTGTTTGTGTTTCTTCTGACCAGAGGGAGTGGGCGCTCCGTGTCACGCAACTTGGGTCAAGATCTGTTTCTTGCTTTGCTCTTAGGAACAGGGCACCATTGAAAGGAGTGATTTCTGGGGTAGCGTTAAGTGTGGAGGTGGAGCAATTCAAGTTTAAGCTTCCTGGTGTTTGTGATGCCCGCCGTTTGGTGCAACGCAGACCCGGTGGTGAGCGTGGTGAAACAGAGGAGTCACTGTCAGTCCTTTTGAGGTTTGAGTCTTTACCCGACAAAGTCATGGTGGATATATCAGTTATCCTGTTAGAGCTTTGTGCCGAATCCACTGCTTTGTTTCAGGTGCAACGTTTATGGTCAGCAGTTTGTAGGAGGGAGATCCAAGATGTGGGAAGTGTGCAGGAGGGCATGGGATAGAGGATTGTGTAGTTTCGGTGGATAAAGTTGTGTGTGTCAACTGTTGGGATGCCCATGTTGCTGGGGATCTGAAGTGTCCGGTGCGAGAGAGGCAGGTTGAGGTGGCTAGAGTCAGAGTAGTGCAGAAGGTGTCGTATGCTGAGGCAGTGAAGAAAGTAGAGGAGGATGGGTCAAGGGTGAGAGATCCTGAGAGGATCCCTGTGAGTAGTAGATCTGTGCCAGCACAGAGGGATAGGCCAACGAGTGATATATGCTTCAGTAAAGTTAGCTTCTTAGAGTTCATAGCAATGGTTATCAACTGTACCGCAGAAATGGAACGTAAATCACAGAAAATAGATATTGTGGTGGCAGCTGCAGAGAAGTATTTGGGCATACAAGATTTGACTTCAGAAGAGTTACAGGGTGTGTTGAGTGGTGTTGTCCCGTCCTCCCAGGCCGTTGGCATGGTGCAGGAGCAGATAGGGTCAAAGTAGTGGAATGGGGTAGTGGGTATTTAATGAGTGTAGGGTTAGTTGGAAGGGTGTTTTTTAAAATTATTTTAATTTCCCCTTTTCCCATTTTGTATCACATAGTAAAATGGATTGATATTATGGTCCAGTTGGGGGCGGTAATGCAACATATTGGATACCAACCGCCGTTAAACTCCAAAGAAGAAGAAATGTTATGTTACGCTATGTACAGTGTCTCTGCCTCTCTCATTCCATCACTTTTGCAGTAGTTGGTTGTGTGGGTCTCTGTCTGACAGCACCCCATTCATAACCAATCGTTGATGGATATTTATAGAGCTCTGATCAGGACGACAATTGATTATGAGTGTATATTTTATGGAACAGCGGCAAAGACAGAATCCAGAATAAAGTTTTATGGATATGTATTGGTGCTTTTAAATCAACATCTGTATGTGCCTTACTGGTGGAGGCAGGTGAGATGCCTTTGGATATACAGAGTAAAAAATGGTCATTATCTTATTGGGTTGAAAGGCTGTGAGGTTGAGCATCCCACTGCTACTGTTCTAGATGACTGTTGGGAATATACTAGTAGACAAGGCAGTGGTTTTGGTTGGACAGTTGGAAAGCTTGCTGATGAGAGTGGTTTGAGGGAGTTGGAGGTTGGCCCTTCTGTGGTGATAGGGGATGTTCCTCCATGGTTACTCCCAGACCCTGTTGTTGATCTAACCTTGGTAGAGAAACGGAAAGATTGGTCAGAAGTCAGTGATATAGTGAAACTGGTTGACAATTACATTGGTAGAGGTTTTTATGCATTTTTACTGCTTTTCACAGACGGATCCAAGGACCCAGATAGTGGGCTCACAGGAGCAGGCATTTACGTTCCTGAATTTGATGTGCAGATATGTAGAAGACTAACAGATGAACTGTCAGTATACTCAGTTGAACTGTTGGTGATAATAGTTGCCCTCCAGTGGTTGGAGGACGTACAACCTGTTAGAATTATAGTATACTCAGATTCTCTGTCTGTATTGAATAGTTTATCATCTGGTAAATATAATAGGAGTGACCTGCTATTGGAGGTATTAATGTTATTATGGAGAATTGAGAGAATGGGGGTAGTAGTGACATTCTGCTGGGTCCCAGCACATTCTGGTGTGGAAGGGAATGAAATTGTAGACCAGTTAGCTAAAAGATCTTTGAAACAAGATATAATTTATATTAATGTTCCACTGGGTAGAGGTGAGGCCAAATGTAAGATCAGAGCCATTTTGATAGATGTGTGGCAGAAGAGATGGTACTCTGAGCACAAGGGCCGGCATTTATATGAATAGTTTACAGTTTTACAGAAAGGTCGATGGACCAAGATTCAAAAGTCAGATTAGGAAGGAAGAGGTGGTGTTTACTTGATTGCGCGTAGGACATTGTACATTGAACTCGTCATTACATCTGGTTGGCAAGCATGGGAATGATTTGTGTCTGGAGGGTACGTTGATGAAACGGTGGAGCATGTGTTGTTATATTGTTGTAAGTATGTTGAAGAGAGGGAAAGATTGAAGTGTAGGGTCATTGAGGTTGGACGGGGTTGGGGGGGTTTGGAAGGGATTTTGGGGATGGGGGAGGGTCTATTAGAAGTTAGTAGGGCTCTTCTTTATTTTCTCAGAAGTACTGAGTTAGGTAGGAGGATTTAGAAATGTTGGAAACCGTGATTGACCACACACTCCAGCACAGTAGGTGGCGGCATGCACCTTTAACGTTGGTTTGTGGACCGCCATTATATCATAGAAGAAGAAGTTGTTGCTGTGAGAGATTTGTGGTTCGTGAGGAGGGCTACTATTCTTTTTTCTTTTGGTTCTTGCGTATTTTCTGAATGTATTTTCTCATGGTTTGAGGGTTTGTTTATTGGTTTCCACTGTTTATCGTTTAGAGTTGAGGGGGGAGTAGGGGTAGTTTGTTAGGGCGGCGTGATGGCCTCAACCGAGTGGAGAAGAAACGCTGTCGCTTCGGGTCCGTTCCGGAGAAAGGTGTGGAGGAAGTTTTGCTCATGGTCGGCGAACAGGTTGGAGCGGAACATCTGGACTCTGCATCCAGAATGAACAAGGCGGTGGTTGGGTTAATGAAAAAGGTTTGTCTTGTTGTGAGGGGTGTGTTGGTGCAGATGTCGCCTCTTTCGATAAGAGTTGTGGTGGCTAATCTGCCTCCGTTTATTGCTTCCGAACAGACCCCAAGTAGTTGGTTAGTTTTGGTAAATTTGCAAGTGGTTTTCGTGTGCTCTCGGCTGGGTGCCAAGCGGAATCCGTTAAACATGTCTCTTTTCGTAGACAAGTGTTTGTTTCTTAACAAACTTCAAGGTTACACAGGGGAGGGGTGGAACACAGGGTTTGCTAGCACAGATAGTTTTGGGTGTTTCTAGTGTTGGGATCATCAGTTATAGGCTACAAGCAGCAATATGATTGATAGGTAGGACAGGTATTGAACCCAAATAATCCCTACTCAGATGCGCTAACCTCAACCCTAGTAAACATGCATTATAAAAACCTTCTATATAAAATTATCTCATATTGGGAGTAAATAGCCTCTGAATAGAAAAGAAAAAACACTGCATCTTCCAGCCCACCAATAAATGACATAATGCAACCTTGGCGGTCAGCATATTTACCTCAACATGCCCCTCGCTTGCCTGAGAAGGCAGAGTGCTCGATGCTGGTTGATGAATTTGACAATTAATGTACTAGGAAAATACGTTTTTGTCGACCAGAGGTGACTGAATTAATGTTCAGGCGTATTGATAATCATTATAGTAATGAAGTATAATTTCAAAACATGAAAGTTGTCAAGTGGTGGTGGTACCAGGAGGGAGGAGAGTAGAGCAGGGTCAAGTGGTGGTGGTACCAGGAGGGAGGAGAGTAGAGCAGGGTCAAGTGGTGGTGGTACCAGGAGGGAGGAGAGTAGAGCAGGGTCAAGTGGTGGTGGTACCAGGAAGGAGGAGAGTAGAGCAGGGTCAAGTTGTGGTGGTACCAGGAAGGAGGAGAGTAGAGCAGGGTCAAGTGGTGGTGGTACCAGGAGGGAGGAGAGTAGAGCAGGGTCAAGTGGTGGTGGTACCAGGAGGGAGGAGAGTAGTGAATGGCCAAGTGGTGGTGCGCAGGCCGTGGAGAAAGCGGTGGTGGGGAGGGTTGCAGCTGGGCTACATGAGCTGAGGCAGGTTTCTGTAGTAACAGAGACTCCGCTGGGCGAAGGCAAATATTGCCTGTTATTGGGGAAGAGGCTCTGATCAGGGGGGAAGTGCAGGGGGGCAGAGACTGGGGAGGAGGAGGACAGTACCTTGCCAATGGAGGAGGAGGAAGAGGGGGGAGGTGAGTCTGCGTGAGCGGAGGACAAGGCGGTCTCGTTTTCAGACGGCTCATTGGATCCAGAGCTGACAGCCAGTCAGGCTGAGGGCCCAGTATATACGGTGAGAGAACTTTCTAGGTTCCTGATGGAGACTAAAGGGGAAAAAGAAGGTTCTGCTGGAGTCTTATTTTATTGATCGTGGAAGGTTTGTAAGGTCAGTACAACACGTGATGAAGAATGAGGGGTTTAGTGTCCTCTCACCCAGGAAGTGGTATAGGCTGAGAAAATGGGTCATGGGTTCTTAAGGGCATGTCTTCAGAATCTACTTAAATTGATGGTTTTTTCTGGCATGGCGGCTTTATGGGCTTCTCTACTGGGTTCTGATTGTGGTGATTTCCCTCCCACCTCTTATGGAGATTTCACGGTTAGACTTCCTTAACATGAACGGCGGCAAAGACTGGGGGAATATGTAAACCAAAAACATTTAAATGCCATGGCAGAAATCTTAGTGCAGGGGTGGCAAAAGAGGTGTGTAAGGGTAGGTTGTTAGTGTTTAGAGCCCAAATAATGACCTTGTCTTTGCTTTCATAAATGTGTCTGCACCTGGTCCTCTGTAGCTCAGCTGGTAGAGCACGGCGCTTGTAACGCCAGGGTAGTGGGTTCGATCCCCGGGACCACCCATACACAACAACAAAACAAATATATATATATGCACGCATGACTGTAAGTCGCTTTGGATAAAATTGTCTGCAAAATGGCACATTATATTATATTATAGTACGGGGCTCAGTTCTCTGTTTCACCAGAGGGGTTGGAAAAACAGAGTGGGGAAACCAAGAAAATCCCTTGTTTTACGTTTGTCTGATGGGCGGGTAACTTCTGTTGTGGGGAGATGAGGGAGCCTGATGGGTGGGTAACTTCTGTTGTGGGGGAGATGAGGGAGCCTGATGGGTGGGTAACTTCTGTTGTGGGGAGATGAGGGAGCCTGATGGGTGGGTAACTTCTGTTGTGGGGAGATGAGGGAGCCTGATGGGTGGGTAACTTCTGTTGTGGGGGAGATGAGGGAGCCTGATGGGTGGGTAACTTCTGTTGTGGGGGAGAGGAGGGAGCCTGATGGGTGGGTAACTTCTGTTGTGGGGAGATGAGGGAGCCTGATGGGTGGGTAACTTCTGTTGTGGGGGAGATGAGGGAGCCTGATGGGTGGGTAACTTCTGTTGTGGGGGAGATGAGGGAGCCTGATGGGTGGGTAACTTCTGTTGTGGGGGAGATGAGGGAGCCTGATGGGTGGGTAACTTCTGTTGTGGGGAGATGAGGGAGCCTGATGGGTGGGTAACTTCTGTTGTGAGGAGATGAGGGAGCCTGATGGGTGGGTAACTTCTGTTGTGGGGAGAGGAGGGAGCCTGATGGGTGGGTAACTTCTGTTGTGAGGAGATGAGGGTGTGGAGGTGTACTCTGATTTTATAGAGGGCAGAACTCTGTGGTCCTCTGTAGCTCAATTGGTAGAGCATGGCGCTTGTAATGCCAGGGTAGTGGGTTCGATCCCCGGGACCACCCATATGTAAAAATGTATGCACATGACTGTAAGTCGCTTTGGATAAAAGCGTCTGCTAAATGGCATATTATTATTATTATTAATATTATTATCCTGGGTTTTCTCAGGTTCTGCTCACATACCTTTCCAAACTCTCTCTGTCACAGAGAAATCAAATAGACATTTCCCTGGCCTTTCACAAACTCTCAGCTGCCGTCTCTCAGACGGTCTGCCTCTGATTGTTTTTTATAAAAGGTCTGGGAAGTTAGTGGACAGGACGTGTGTTGCGTGAGTGCGTCGGGGTGGGGGAGCTGTCGCTAAGCTGTAGACGGGAGGCTTTGACTCTCTGCCCAAAATAGGGATTTGAGCGACATAAAGAACTGGAGGCCTGTGGCATTGCTCTGTTTGGACTATAAGGTCTTTACCAAGGTCCTCGTTAACAGACTCAAACGTACTGTGTACCAGGACGCTCAAACACTACAGGGAGTGTGGGAGCCAGGCATAGGGTTGGGGACAGGCATAGCAGTGTCAGCATACGCTGATGACGTCTGTGTTGGTTAGGGATGAGCAGAACCTACAGGCCCTGGAGAATAGTTTGAGGGTGTACGAGGGGGCGTCTTCTGCTTAGGGAAACTGGGGCAAGAGTGAGGCTCTGTTATGTGGGGCATGGAGGGACAGGGCACCTCCGCAGCTTCCAGGGGGGTTGCATTGGGGCTGTGAGTGGCTCAAGATGCTTGGGGTGTATCTGGGCTCGGAGGGTTGGGATAGGAAGAACTGGGAAGGAGTGTCACAAGCGGTGGTGTCGAGGCTGACGAAGTGGAGGTGGCTCATCTCCCAAGTGGCATACAGAGGGAAGGTGCTGATCATCAACAACTGTGAGGAGATGAGGCAGCAGGCTGTGGAGTTGTACTCTGATTTATAGAGGACAGAACTCTGTGATCCTGGGATCCTTTCAAACTCTGTCACAGAGAAATCAAGGTTAGACACATCAGGAGCTTAGCGGGAGTGAAGGGACATCAGTGGCAGGGGGTTGTGGGGGCTGAGAGCATGGCAGGGTATAGGTGGAGGGTGCTCTATAAGCTCCCAGTGCTGGAAAGGTCAGGGGTCGTCCAGTGGAGGGTATTACATGGAGCCCTGGACACCAATAGCTGGTTGGCTCGGGTTGACCTGGGAGTTGGGGAGGGGTGTCCGTTTTCTGCAATGACAGACTGTTCATCATGTTTTTTCTGTGTTGCCAGGGTAATGCCATTACTGTTGACGCCTTAGGGTTGAGTTTGAGTTGTACAAAATGATCAACAGTGTGGAGATGTTTCAGGAGGTATGGGGGCTCAGGGGGGCTGTCTGTACGGCTGGAGAGGAGGGGTTGGATGGACGGTTGGAATGTGGTGCTGGTTGGTGTATTGTACTGTGGTGTTGGGTACTGGATAATGTGATTGTGTAGAGGTTGTGGTGTCACGCAATGTGCTTTTAGGAGTGGGTGTGTTAGTGTAATGAGGATGGCTCATTAAAGTAAGACAAGTCAGTCTCTCTCTCTCTCTTAACAGAGCTTTGCACAGGCAGCAGTGGAGGACAGTGATAAGATCTTTACTGAGCTGATCCGCTCCATTGAGAGAAGGCGCTCTGAGGTGAAGGAGCTGATCAGAGCCCAAGAGAAGGCTCAAGTGAGTCAAGCTGAAGGACTCCTGGAGCAACTGGAGCAGGAGATAGCTGAGCTGAGGAAGAGAAGCACTGAGCTGGAGCAGCTCTCACACACAGAGGATCACATCCATTTCCTCCAGGTAACTCAACTGCCTTGATACATGTGATATGAAATTAAAACTCTCAATCATTTGGTTCTGCTCCCTCTCACTCTCTCTCTCTCACTCTCTCTCTCTCTCTCTCTCTCTCCAGAGTTATCAGTCTCTCTCCGGTACCAGTGTATCTTCAGACTTACCCAGCATCGTTGTCCGTCCTCTTCAGTACTTTGGAGATGTGAGTAAGACTGTGTCTGAACTGAGAGAGAAACTAGAAGACGTCCTTAAAGGAGAATGGACCAAGATCTCCTCTACAGGTGTGTTGAAAATAATAAGAACATCAACTTTAGACCATTGAAAGTTCCCTACTAGTCATAAACATGTGGAATATGGTGTGATGATAACATTCCCTCTCTCTGTGAATGTGTTTGTGTGTCTGTAGTGAATATAGTGGATGTTGTACTGCCTCCAGAGCCCAAGACCAGAGAACAGTTCTTACAATGTGAGTCTCTTTATTCTGAAGTAACTAACAGTCTCTTTTTACTGACACTCCTAACAATCCCTCTAGAAATATATAGCAATAGTAGATCTAATCAAAGACTGGGTATCTATCTGACTCCTCATATTTCTCTGATTTGATCTCTGCTGTGCTCTAATCAAAGACAGGGTAGATACAGTATCTGACTTCACTTATTGTTCTAACTCCCCTCATTGGTCTCTGCTCTTCTCCCAGATTCCTGTCAGCTCACACTGGACCCAAACACAACAGGCACACACCTCTCGCTGTCTGAAGGGAACAGAAAGGTGACCTATACAGGCCAAGAACAACCATATCCTGTTCATCCAGACAGATTCACAAACTACCAGGTTCTGTGTAGAGAGGGTCTGTCTGGACGCTGTTACTGGGAGGTGGAGTGGAGTTGTAATGTGTGGTGTGATACAGCAGTCTCATATAAAGACATCAGCAGAACAGGGACAGATGGTGCATTTGGACAGAATAACAAGTCCTGGAGTTTACAGTGTTATAGTGGTGGTTATTGTTTCAGACACAATAATGTTGAGACTAAAGTATCAGGCCCTCAGTCCTCCAGAGTAGGAGTGTACCTGGATCACAAGGCAGGTACTCTGTCCTTCTACAGTGTCTCTGACACAATGACCCTCCTCCACAGAGTCCAGACCACATTCACTCAGCCCCTCTATCCTGGGTTTTATCTCTCTGGTACTGCTGAGTTGGTTAAACTGTAGTAGGGTCCACATAGATACTAGTCATGCTGGTGTAGTCTATAGCTGAGCTGGTTAAACTGTAGTAGGGTCCACATAGATACTAGTCATGCTGGTGTAGTCTATAGCTGAGCTGGTTAAACTGTAGTAGGGTCCACATAGATACTAGTCATGCTGGTGTAGTCTATAGCTGAGCTGGTTAAACTGTAGTAGGGTCCACATAGATACTAGTCATGCTGGTGTAGTCTATAGCTGAGCTGGTTAAACTGTAGTAGGGTCCACATAGATACTAGTCATGCTGGTGGTGATGGTCCCCAGATGTGATGATTCATTCTGCTCTGTTTTTATGTACAATGATTTGACTGATTTGATCTTCAGAAGATGTTATGAATTACAATTCAATGCATTCATATTTTTTTAAGTGCAATGTTTTAATCTTATATATTCACATTAATCATGATGTATGCTGTTAATGTATTTTGGTTGTCATTCAGAACCATTGAAATGTTTTCTCAATTGGTTCTCTGTCTCAATGTCATTTTCCTCAGTATCATGGAACAGGTAGTGTTACTTACTTGCTAATTGAACTATATGGGCCGGTTTCCCGGACACAGATGAAGCCTAGTCCTAGACTAAAAAGCATGTTCAATGGAGATGTCCGGGAAACCGGCCCTAAGTTTGGCATCTTTTATTCTCCCATACTGCTCAGTCAAGCAACATTAAATCTGTCCAGCAGGTTGTGCTATTAACCAAACAATAAAAACCCAGCAGATATCTTTACTTGCCACTCAGTATATCAGTAATGTTCAGAATTGTACTTTAATATCATTGGAGATTGATGGTCTTTTTAATCCACTATCCAGAGTCAGGAACAGATTAAGTTAGGTCTGCTACTGTTCAGTTATTAAATATGATTCATGGTGATGGGAAATAAAAAAATCCATCTAGTAGTAGTTTTCCTTTGCTATTTATTCCAAGGTGTGTCTTTAACTTGTAAATGGATTGAGTTGAAGCTGGCATGTGGTGTGGATGATAGAATAGAGTGAATAGAGGAGAGAAGAGAGGAGGAGAGGAGAACATCATATAGAAGACAGATAAGATAGAGAGACAATTCATACCCAGTGGAGTTACTGTCTCTGGCCCAAATGACACCCTGTTCCCTACGTAGTGCACTAGGCTACTTCTGACCAGATCAAAAGTAGTGCACTACATAGGGAATAGGGTGGAGATTGGAGATTTGCTCACTGTCATTAGAATGAAGATTTCCATACAGGAGTTACTGTCTCTGTCCCAAATCTCTCCCTGTTCCCTACGTAGTGCACTAGGCTTCTTTTGACCAGATCTAAAGTAGTCTTCTAGATTTTACATGTTTTCTCCCTGTCGTTAGAAAATGACAATATGGTAATGACTTTAGTGGTTTCCTCCCCCTTTGTGTTTTTATTGGTTGTGTGTTATGTGTGTTGTTGTGTTAGGTTTTTCCCCTGTGTTCCTAATGGAAAGTCCATTAACAATGAATCACAAACAAATTATATTCCAGTTGTGTTTAGACAACTTCATGGCTGACATCCCCCAGTTCTGTTAAGACCCATTGAACTGGGTCACATTCTAAATGGTCACTTGTATTGATAGTCCATACTGGGCCTATCTGTGGTTAACCATACTTGAGGGTTTCTTTCTGCACACATATTCCCTCATCTCCAGAACTTTACCTAATTTTTTCTCTCTCTCTCCCCCCCCCCCCCCCCCCCAATACCTGTATTGATAGTCCATACTGGGCTTTACTATGGTTCTACATACAGTACCTGTATTGATAGTCCATACTGGGCTTTACTATGGTTCTACATACAGTACCTGTATTGATAGTCCATACTGGGCTTTACTATGGTTCTACATACAGTACCTGTATTGATAGTCCATACTGGGCTTTACTATGGTTCTACATACAGTACCTGTATTGATAGTCCATACTGGGCTTTACTATGGTTCTAAATTTTTTTAGTTTTTCTTTCTCTATAAACTCCAACGCGAAAGGTACTGTTTACTTTAATTTTCATAATGTAATTACGATATACAGTATCTCACAAAAGTGAGTACACCCCTCACATTTTTGTAAATATTTGAGTACATCTTTTCATGTGACAACACTGAAGAAATGACACTTTGCTACAATGTAAAGTAGTGAGTGTACAGCTTGTATAACAGTGTAAATTTGCTGTTCCTTCAAAATAACACAACAAACAGCCATTAATGTCTAAACCGCTGGCAACAAAAGTGAGTACACCCCTAAGTGAAAATGTCCAAATTGACACCCACCATTTTACATGTGGTCTATATTAAAGGGCACTTCATTTAATATAACAGGCTTTTAAAAATGCAATATTGTTGCACAATTTGTATGTAGCCCTTTAAAGTATACAGGTTGAAAATGGCACTGATAAACGCCTAAATTGGTACGCAGTGGCTGTACAGTAACATGCTATACATGACTTCAGACCACAGGCTCTACGCTTCAGAGGACTAAATGTATTTTGAAAGATGAGACGTTGAGGACTATAATAAATACTGCTTTGATGTCATACAAGCAAGCAAAACACCCATGAGTCCAAATGTGCACTTCACATTTTCTTATTATAAAACTCATGTCAAATACAGTGTCAACATTTATGATCACTATATTTGATGTATAGTTACAAGATGACATGACGTCATACCCTGGGTTATTCTGAACAGAATGAGCCTGTTTGTCTACTGTGAATAAACTTAGCCGTGGCATACGCACCTGAATGCACTCATGATTCCTATGCGCATCAAAATTACAATCTGTTTCCAGGAATGTTATTGTGAAAGCCTAACTCTGTAATATACTTTTTTATAACTTAGCTAATCATGTTGGCAATAGAACCAGATGATGCCATCTTCCTAAAAAATGTCTCAGGTGTTGTCAGGCCATTGTTCTGATGTTTGAAGCTCCTCAAGTTGAGGAATTTCACACCTCTGTGTGGGGGTTTCACAAGCCGTTAGGTTTAGATAGGAATTATAATTATGTCCAGTAGTCTGAATTGTGTCAGGGATGAGGAGGCTCAGTTTGTAGAGCATGGTATTTGCAATGCCAGGGTTTAGGGTTTGATTCCCACTGGGGGGCAGGTATGAAAAAAATAATTACACAAAAAATATATTAAGTCACTCTGGATAAGAGTGTCTGCTAAATGACTAAAAATAAACTACAGGGGTGCCCAAGGGCGCTGTTACTTTCATTCGAAAAATGTTGCAATGCTGTGTTGATCTGCTGTGGAGGTGTTTTTCCCAGCATTGCAACCTCCCTCCTCCCTGACCCAACAGCATAATGCAAGGAGAATGGCATGTTATATAGAAATATTGATTTGGAGAATGGCGTGTTATATATGAACATTCATTTGGAAGACAATTGCCCACCCAAGGTGTTGTCGCCTAGGCCATTGCTCTGATGTTTGAGGCTCATCTAGCTAAGGGATTTCACATGTCTGTGTGTGGTTTACACAATATGTAAGTTTTATGTCCAGAAGTCTGAAATTAATATATTTCCAGATTATGGTTGGGGGGAATATAAAGAGCAACATATGTGAAGATCAGCAGGCTCTGAATGGAGGTGAAGCTTCACTTAATCTACTTTGAAGCAGAAAAAAACCCGGAATGTTTGAGAAGCTGACTTAATCTACTTTGAAGCAGAAAAAAAAATATGAAAAATTATTTTTTCAAAAATATGAAAATGAAAAAAAAGAAGACATGGGGGCGTGCGGGACGCACTCGCTAAGCGGACCGGCACATTGAACGCGGGTCGGCGACTCCCCGCTTGCCAGGAGCCCTCCGAAAACGTGGACGGATCCTGCCGAGTAAGAAATGATACTCGGGAGGAGACAGAGAGAGGGAGAGGGGACTCTCTCCAATCCCACTGACCTCACTGTTGGGTACATGCTGTCTGGACTATTTTCAGAGAATAGACTGCTTAATGTAACCGACGGGATATGAACCAGGTCTACCGCGGGAGAAAGCAACAGCTTGACCGTTACACCAAGAGGACATTCCCTATTGGGCTGAGGCATAGCCTATTTTTCACATCTGATTTAATTTCATACAACTTAATATTGCTACACTAAAAATCTTTGTCTGGACAATAGCCCATTACTCAGCTTTTATTAGAAAATGAATGGCATGCCACTGTGATCATTTTCTGTGACGACAGAGTAAATTATTATGCAGCCTCAGAGGGGTGCCCAAACTTTTTCAGACGACTGGATGTACTTCATAGAAACTGTTACCCTTTATATATTCTAACCACTCTATTTAATGTATTCCATATTAAGGGCCCTAACCTAGGAACACAAATCTTTGTTCCTATTAACATTGTGGACAGTTCTCTCTCTCTTTCTCTCTCTCTTTCTCTCTCTCTCTCTCTCTCTCTCTTACTCCACTATTTTCACTCTTTCTCTCTCTTCACAGCTCTCTCTCTCTTTCGCTCTGACTCACTCCACTGTTTTCACTCTCTCTCTTCTCACAATTCACTTTCTCTCTCGTTCTGTCTCACTCCACTGTTTTCACTCTCTCTTTCTCTATCCTGGGCACTTCATTTAATATAACAGGCTTTTAAAAATGCAATATTGTTGCACAATTTGTATGTAGCCCTTTAAAGTATACAGGTTGAAAATGGCACTGATAAACGCCTAAATTGGTACGCAGTGGCTGTACAGTAACATGCTATACATGACTTCAGACCACAGGCTCTACGCTTCAGAGGACTAAATGTATTTTGAAAGATGAGACGTTGAGGACTATAATAAATACTGCTTTGATGTCATACAAGCAAGCAAAACACCCATGAGTCCAAATGTGCACTTCAAATGTTCTTATTATAAAACTCATGTCAAATACAGTGTCAACATTTATGATCACTATATTTGATGTATAGTTACAAGATGACATGACGTCATACCCTGGGTTATTCTGAACAGAATGAGCCTGTTTGTCTACTGTGAATAAACTTAGCCGTGGCATACGCACCTGAATGCACTCATGATTCCTATGCGCATCAAAATTACAATCTGTTTCCAGGAATGTTATTGTGAAAGCCTAACTCTGTAATATACTTTTTTTTATAACTTAGCTAATCATGTTGGCAATAGAACCAGATGATGCCATCTTCCTAAAAAATGTCTCAGGTGTTGTCAGGCCATTGTTCTGATGTTTGAAGCTCCTCAAGTTGAGGAATTTCACACCTCTGTGTGGGGGTTTCACAAGCCGTTAGGTTTAGATAGGAATTATAATTATGTCAAGTAGTCTGAATTGTGGCAGGGATGAGGCTCAGTTTGTAGAGCATGGTATTTGCAATGCCAGGGTTTAGGGTTTGATTCCCACTGGGGGGCAGGTATGAAAAAAATAATTACACAAAAAATATATTAAGTCACTCTGGATAAGAGTGTCTGCTAAATGACTAAAAATAAACTACAGGGGTGCCCAAGGGCGCTGTTACTTTCATTCGAAAAATGTTGCAATGCTGTGTTGATCTCCTGTGGAGGTGTTTTTCCCAGCATTGCAACCTCCCCCCTCCCTGACCCAACAGCATAATGCAAGGAGAATGGCATGTTATATAGAAATATTGATTTGGAGAATGGCGTGTTATATATGAACATTCATTTGGAAGACAATTGCCCACCCAAGGTGTTGTCGCCTAGGCCATTGCTCTGATGTTTGAGGCTCATCTAGCTAAGGGATTTCACATGTCTGTGTGTGGTTTACACAATATGTAAGTTTTATGTCCAGAAGTCTGAAATTAATATATTTCCAGATTATGGTTGGGGGGCATATAAAGAGCAACATATGTGAAGATCAGCAGGCTCTGAATGGAGGTGAAGCTTCACTTAATCTACTTTGAAGCAGAGAAAAAAACGGAATGTTGGAGAAGCTGACTTAATCTACTTTGAAGCAGAAAAAAAAAATGAAAAATTATTTTTTCAAAAATATGAAAATGAAAAAAAAGAAGACATGGGGGCGTGCGGGACGCACTCGCTAAGCGGACCGGCACATTGAACGCGGGTCGGCGACTCCCCGCTTGCCAGGAGCCCTCCGAAAACGTGGACGGATCCTGCCGAGTAAGAAATGATACTCGGGAGGAGACAGAGAGAGGGAGAGGGGACTCTCTCCAATCCCACTGACCTCACTGTTGGGTACATGCTGTCTGGACTATTTTCAGAGAATAGACTGCTTAATGTAACCGACGGGATATGAACCAGGTCTACCGCGGGAGAAAGCAACAGCTTGACCGTTACACCAAGAGGACATTCCCTATTGGGCTGAGGCATAGCCTATTTTTCACATCTGATTTAATTTCATACAACTTAATATTGCTACACTAAAAATCTTTGTCTGGACAATAGCCCATTACTCAGCTTTTATTAGAAAATGAATGGCATGCCACTGTGATCATTTTCTGTGACGACAGAGTAAATTATTATGCAGCCTCAGAGGGGTGCCCAAACTTTTTCAGACGACTGGATGTACTTCATAGAAACTGTTACCCTTTATATATTCTAACCACTCTATTTAATGTATTCCATATTAAGGGCCCTAACCTAGGAACACAAATCTTTGTTCCTATTAACATTGTGGACAGTTCTCTCTCTCTTTCTCTCTCTCTCTCTCTTTCTCTCTCTTTCTCTCTCTCTCTCTCTCTCTCTCTCTCTCTCTTACTCCACTATTTTCACTCTTTCTCTCTCTTCACAGCTCTCTCTCTCTTTCGCTCTGACTCACTCCACTGTTTTCACTCTCTCTCTTCTCACAATTCACTTTCTCTCTCGTTCTGTCTCACTCCACTGTTTTCACTCTCTCTTTCTCTATCCTGGGCACTTCATTTAATATAACAGGCTTTTAAAAATGCAATATTGTTGCACAATTTGTATGTAGCCCTTTAAAGTATACAGGTTGAAAATGGCACTGATAAACGCCTAAATTGGTACGCAGTGGCTGTACAGTAACATGCTATACATGACTTCAGACCACAGGCTCTACGCTTCAGAGGACTAAATGTATTTTGAAAGATGAGACGTTGAGGACTATAATAAATAGATGCTTTGATGTCATACAAGCAAGCAAAACACCCATGAGTCCAAATGTGCACTTCAAATTTTCTTATTATAAAACTCATGTCAAATACAGTGTCAACATTTATGATCACTATATTTGATGTATAGTTACAAGATGACATGACGTCATACCCTGGGTTATTCTGAACAGAATGAGCCTGTTTGTCTACTGTGAATAAACTTAGCCGTGGCATACGCACCTGAATGCACTCATGATTCCTATGCGCATCAAAATTACAATCTGTTTCCAGGAATGTTATTGTGAAAGCCTAACTCTGTAATATACTTTTTTATAACTTAGCTAATCATGTTGGCAATAGAACCAGATGATGCCATCTTCCTAAAAAATGTATCAGGTGTTGTCAGGCCATTGTTCTGATGTTTGAAGCTCCTCAAGTTGAGGAATTTCACACCTCTGTGTGGGGGTTTCACAAGCCGTTAGGTTTAGATAGGAATTATAATTATGTCCAGTAGTCTGAATTGTGGCAGGGATGAGGAGGCTCAGTTTGTAGAGCATGGTATTTGCAATGCCAGGGTTTAGGGTTTGATTCCCACTGGCGGGCAGGTATGAAAAAAATAATTACACAAAAAATATATTAAGTCACTCTGGATAAGAGTGTCTGCTAAATGACTAAAAATAAACTACAGGGGTGCCCAAGGGCGCTGTTACTTTCATTCGAAAAATGTTGCAATGCTGTGTTGATCTGCTGTGGAGGTGTTTTTCCCAGCATTGCAACCTCCCTCCTCCCTGACCCAACAGCATAATGCAAGGAGAATGGCATGTTATATAGAAATATTGATTTGGAGAATGGCGTGTTATATATGAACATTCATTTGGAAGACAATTGCCCACCCAAGGTGTTGTCGCCTAGGCCATTGCTCTGATGTTTGAGGCTCATCTAGCTAAGGGATTTCACATGTCTGTGTGTGGTTTACACAATATGTAAGTTTTATGTCCAGAAGTCTGAAATTAATATATTTCCAGATTATGGTTGGGGGGCATATAAAGAGCAACATATGTGAAGATCAGCAGGCTCTGACGTTTTTTGGGCTAAAATATAGACATCCAGAAAGGTCTCAGGACAAGGCCCAAAATGAAGCCTGGTCTTAAATTTGAGGTGCTTTTGGGTGAGAGCATTAGATCCGGTAAGGATAGAAAAACATTTCAACCACAGGAACGCTCCTGAGGTTCTCCCGATCTGTGCAAGCCTACCCATGACCATGTGGAATTAATCCTTAACAGTGAAAACAGGGTGCATTTATTCAAACAGTTGACCGTGAACTCTTTTCCATAGAAATACATTGCCTGCTGCCCTAACTTCAACTTGATGCCTATGTGGGTTTATATTGCCATATCAAACTGTCTTCTTTGTCAACCCATCAGGCCACTATAAGGATTACCTGTGTTGAGTTTAAGCTTCCTGGAGCAACCGGAAGTGGGAAGATTGACCCTAAACATGGTTTAGATGTATCCACCAGCAGATAGTGAAAACGCTACATTCAACCCTCTGTAAAAAGTTTAGTTTTTCACGGATTGACCTGAAACTCAGGATTCTGTAAGAGCTTGTCCCAATGAGGCTATGTGTTTAATTACAGCTTCCTGTGACAACCGGAAGTGCCTTACATTGTGGTCATAGGTGCTATTTCGAAGGGTTAAAAAGGTCACATCCTTCCAAAATGTCACATGTGTGATTAGGCAACCCTCATGAACCCGTACATATTAGAAAACCAGGTTTTTATCCATTTGATTTTTTATAAAGCTAGAAAAAAATATATAAAAAAATAAAAAATATGAAGAAAATATGCATCACTAACCGTAAGTCGCTCTGGATAAGAGTGTCTACTAAATGACTACCAAAAAAATATGAAAATGAAAAAAAAGACGACTACCAGGTGAACGCATAACTTACCACGTGCCCGTAGCCAAACACGTCTTTAAATGACCAGTGGGGTCGAATCCGGGTGGGGGGGGGTGATAACTGCCTGAATGGAGGTGAAGCTTCACTTAATCTACTTTGAAGCAGAAAAAAATATATGAAAAATTATTTTTTCAAAAATATGAAAATGAAAAAAAAGAAGACATGGGGGCGTGCGGGACGCACTCGCTAAGCGGACCGGCACATTGAACGCGGGTCGGCGACTCCCCGCTTGCCAGGAGCCCTCCGAAAACGTGGACGGATCCTGCCGAGTAAGAAATGATACTCGGGAGGAGACAGAGAGAGGGAGAGGGGACTCTCTCCAATCCCACTGACCTCACTGTTGGGTACATGCTGTCTGGACATTAAAACAGACCCAGTTGCTAGGTCAACCAAGCATAGACAGATAAGATAGAGAGACAATTCATACCCAGGGGAGTTACTGACTCTGGCCCAAATGACACCCTGTTCCCTACGTAGTGCACTAGGCTACTTCTGATCAGATCTAAAGTAGTGCACTACATAGGGAATAGGGTGGAGATCTTCTCACAATTCACTTTCTCTCTCGTTCTGTCTCACTCCACTGTTTTCACTCTCTCTTTCTCTATCCTCACAACTCTCTCTCTGCCTCACTCGACAATCTGATTTATTGAATTTTACATGTGGTCTATATTAAAGGGCACTTCATTTAATATAACAGGCTTTTAAAAATGCAATATTGTTGCACAATTTGTATGTAGCCCTTTAAAGTATACAGGTTGAAAATGGCACTGATAAACGCCTAAATTGGTACGCAGTGGCTGTACAGTAACATGCTATACATGACTTCAGACCACAGGCTCTACGCTTCAGAGGACTAAATGTATTTTGAAAGATGAGACGTTGAGGACTATAATAAATACTGCTTTGATGTCATACAAGCAAGCAAAACACCCATGAGTCCAAATGTGCACTTCACATTTTCTTATTATAAAACTCATGTCAAATACAGTGTCAACATTTATGATCACTATATTTGATGTATAGTTACAAGATGACATGACGTCATACCCTGGGTTATTCTGAACAGAATGAGCCTGTTTGTCTACTGTGAATAAACTTAGCCGTGGCATACGCACCTGAATGCACTCATGATTCCTATGCGCATCAAAATTACAATCTGTTTCCAGGAATGTTATTGTGAAAGCCTAACTCTGTAATATACTTTTTTATAACTTAGCTAATCATGTTGGCAATAGAACCAGATGATGCCATCTTCCTAAAAAATGTCTCAGGTGTTGTCAGGCCATTGTTCTGATGTTTGAAGCTCCTCAAGTTGAGGAATTTCACACCTCTGTGTGGGGGTTTCACAAGCCGTTAGGTTTAGATAGGAATTATAATTATGTCCAGTAGTCTGAATTGTGTCAGGGATGAGGAGGCTCAGTTTGTAGAGCATGGTATTTGCAATGCCAGGGTTTAGGGTTTGATTCCCACTGGGGGGCAGGTATGAAAAAAATAATTACACAAAAAATATATTAAGTCACTCTGGATAAGAGTGTCTGCTAAATGACTAAAAATAAACTACAGGGGTGCCCAAGGGCGCTGTTACTTTCATTCGAAAAATGTTGCAATGCTGTGTTGATCTGCTGTGGAGGTGTTTTTCCCAGCATTGCAACCTCCCTCCTCCCTGACCCAACAGCATAATGCAAGGAGAATGGCATGTTATATAGAAATATTGATTTGGAGAATGGCGTGTTATATATGAACATTCATTTGGAAGACAATTGCCCACCCAAGGTGTTGTCGCCTAGGCCATTGCTCTGATGTTTGAGGCTCATCTAGCTAAGGGATTTCACATGTCTGTGTGTGGTTTACACAATATGTAAGTTTTATGTCCAGAAGTCTGAAATTAATATATTTCCAGATTATGGTTGGGGGGAATATAAAGAGCAACATATGTGAAGATCAGCAGGCTCTGAATGGAGGTGAAGCTTCACTTAATCTACTTTGAAGCAGAAAAAAACCCGGAATGTTTGAGAAGCTGACTTAATCTACTTTGAAGCAGAAAAAAAAATATGAAAAATTATTTTTTCAAAAATATGAAAATGAAAAAAAAGAAGACATGGGGGCGTGCGGGACGCACTCGCTAAGCGGACCGGCACATTGAACGCGGGTCGGCGACTCCCCGCTTGCCAGGAGCCCTCCGAAAACGTGGACGGATCCTGCCGAGTAAGAAATGATACTCGGGAGGAGACAGAGAGAGGGAGAGGGGACTCTCTCCAATCCCACTGACCTCACTGTTGGGTACATGCTGTCTGGACTATTTTCAGAGAATAGACTGCTTAATGTAACCGACGGGATATGAACCAGGTCTACCGCGGGAGAAAGCAACAGCTTGACCGTTACACCAAGAGGACATTCCCTATTGGGCTGAGGCATAGCCTATTTTTCACATCTGATTTAATTTCATACAACTTAATATTGCTACACTAAAAATCTTTGTCTGGACAATAGCCCATTACTCAGCTTTTATTAGAAAATGAATGGCATGCCACTGTGATCATTTTCTGTGACGACAGAGTAAATTATTATGCAGCCTCAGAGGGGTGCCCAAACTTTTTCAGACGACTGGATGTACTTCATAGAAACTGTTACCCTTTATATATTCTAACCACTCTATTTAATGTATTCCATATTAAGGGCCCTAACCTAGGAACACAAATCTTTGTTCCTATTAACATTGTGGACAGTTCTCTCTCTCTTTCTCTCTCTCTCTTTCTCTCTCTCTCTCTCTCTCTCTCTCTCTCTCTCTTACTCCACTATTTTCACTCTTTCTCTCTCTTCACAGCTCTCTCTCTCTTTCGCTCTGACTCACTCCACTGTTTTCACTCTCTCTCTTCTCACAATTCACTTTCTCTCTCGTTCTGTCTCACTCCACTGTTTTCACTCTCTCTTTCTCTATCCTGGGCACTTCATTTAATATAACAGGCTTTTAAAAATGCAATATTGTTGCACAATTTGTATGTAGCCCTTTAAAGTATACAGGTTGAAAATGGCACTGATAAACGCCTAAATTGGTACGCAGTGGCTGTACAGTAACATGCTATACATGACTTCAGACCACAGGCTCTACGCTTCAGAGGACTAAATGTATTTTGAAAGATGAGACGTTGAGGACTATAATAAATACTGCTTTGATGTCATACAAGCAAGCAAAACACCCATGAGTCCAAATGTGCACTTCAAATGTTCTTATTATAAAACTCATGTCAAATACAGTGTCAACATTTATGATCACTATATTTGATGTATAGTTACAAGATGACATGACGTCATACCCTGGGTTATTCTGAACAGAATGAGCCTGTTTGTCTACTGTGAATAAACTTAGCCGTGGCATACGCACCTGAATGCACTCATGATTCCTATGCGCATCAAAATTACAATCTGTTTCCAGGAATGTTATTGTGAAAGCCTAACTCTGTAATATACTTTTTTTTATAACTTAGCTAATCATGTTGGCAATAGAACCAGATGATGCCATCTTCCTAAAAAATGTCTCAGGTGTTGTCAGGCCATTGTTCTGATGTTTGAAGCTCCTCAAGTTGAGGAATTTCACACCTCTGTGTGGGGGTTTCACAAGCCGTTAGGTTTAGATAGGAATTATAATTATGTCAAGTAGTCTGAATTGTGGCAGGGATGAGGCTCAGTTTGTAGAGCATGGTATTTGCAATGCCAGGGTTTAGGGTTTGATTCCCACTGGGGGGCAGGTATGAAAAAAATAATTACACAAAAAATATATTAAGTCACTCTGGATAAGAGTGTCTGCTAAATGACTAAAAATAAACTACAGGGGTGCCCAAGGGCGCTGTTACTTTCATTCGAAAAATGTTGCAATGCTGTGTTGATCTCCTGTGGAGGTGTTTTTCCCAGCATTGCAACCTCCCTCCTCCATGACCCAACAGCATAATGCAAGGAGAATGGCATGTTATATAGAAATATTGATTTGGAGAATGGCGTGTTATATATGAACATTCATTTGGAAGACAATTGCCCACCCAAGGTGTTGTCGCCTAGGCCATTGCTCTGATGTTTGAGGCTCATCTAGCTAAGGGATTTCACATGTCTGTGTGTGGTTTACACAATATGTAAGTTTTATGTCCAGAAGTCTGAAATTAATATATTTCCAGATTATGGTTGGGGGGCATATAAAGAGCAACATATGTGAAGATCAGCAGGCTCTGAATGGAGGTGAAGCTTCACTTAATCTACTTTGAAGCAGAGAAAAAAACGGAATGTTGGAGAAGCTGACTTAATCTACTTTGAAGCAGAAAAAAAAAATGAAAAATTATTTTTTCAAAAATATGAAAATGAAAAAAAAGAAGACATGGGGGCGTGCGGGACGCACTCGCTAAGCGGACCGGCACATTGAACGCGGGTCGGCGACTCCCCGCTTGCCAGGAGCCCTCCGAAAACGTGGACGGATCCTGCCGAGTAAGAAATGATACTCGGGAGGAGACAGAGAGAGGGAGAGGGGACTCTCTCCAATCCCACTGACCTCACTGTTGGGTACATGCTGTCTGGACTATTTTCAGAGAATAGACTGCTTAATGTAACCGACGGGATATGAACCAGGTCTACCGCGGGAGAAAGCAACAGCTTGACCGTTACACCAAGAGGACATTCCCTATTGGGCTGAGGCATAGCCTATTTTTCACATCTGATTTAATTTCATACAACTTAATATTGCTACACTAAAAATCTTTGTCTGGACAATAGCCCATTACTCAGCTTTTATTAGAAAATGAATGGCATGCCACTGTGATCATTTTCTGTGACGACAGAGTAAATTATTATGCAGCCTCAGAGGGGTGCCCAAACTTTTTCAGACGACTGGATGTACTTCATAGAAACTGTTACCCTTTATATATTCTAACCACTCTATTTAATGTATTCCATATTAAGGGCCCTAACCTAGGAACACAAATCTTTGTTCCTATTAACATTGTGGACAGTTCTCTCTCTCTTTCTCTCTCTCTTCACAGCTCTCTCTCTCTTTCGCTCTGACTCACTCCACTGTTTTCACTCTCTCTCTTCTCACAATTCACTTTCTCTCTCGTTCTGTCTCACTCCACTGTTTTCACTCTCTCTTTCTCTATCCTGGGCACTTCATTTAATATAACAGGCTTTTAAAAATGCAATATTGTTGCACAATTTGTATGTAGCCCTTTAAAGTATACAGGTTGAAAATGGCACTGATAAACGCCTAAATTGGTACGCAGTGGCTGTACAGTAACATGCTATACATGACTTCAGACCACAGGCTCTACGCTTCAGAGGACTAAATGTATTTTGAAAGATGAGACGTTGAGGACTATAATAAATACTGCTTTGATGTCATACAAGCAAGCAAAACACCCATGAGTCCAAATGTGCACTTCAAATGTTCTTATTATAAAACTCATGTCAAATACAGTGTCAACATTTATGATCACTATATTTGATGTATAGTTACAAGATGACATGACGTCATACCCTGGGTTATTCTGAACAGAATGAGCCTGTTTGTCTACTGTGAATAAACTTAGCCGTGGCATACGCACCTGAATGCACTCATGATTCCTATGCGCATCAAAATTACAATCTGTTTCCAGGAATGTTATTGTGAAAGCCTAACTCTGTAATATACTTTTTTTTATAACTTAGCTAATCATGTTGGCAATAGAACCAGATGATGCCATCTTCCTAAAAAATGTCTCAGGTGTTGTCAGGCCATTGTTCTGATGTTTGAAGCTCCTCAAGTTGAGGAATTTCACACCTCTGTGTGGGGGTTTCACAAGCCGTTAGGTTTAGATAGGAATTATAATTATGTCAAGTAGTCTGAATTGTGGCAGGGATGAGGCTCAGTTTGTAGAGCATGGTATTTGCAATGCCAGGGTTTAGGGTTTGATTCCCACTGGGGGGCAGGTATGAAAAAAATAATTACACAAAAAATATATTAAGTCACTCTGGATAAGAGTGTCTGCTAAATGACTAAAAATAAACTACAGGGGTGCCCAAGGGCGCTGTTACTTTCATTCGAAAAATGTTGCAATGCTGTGTTGATCTCCTGTGGAGGTGTTTTTCCCAGCATTGCAACCTCCCTCCTCCATGACCCAACAGCATAATGCAAGGAGAATGGCATGTTATATAGAAATATTGATTTGGAGAATGGCGTGTTATATATGAACATTCATTTGGAAGACAATTGCCCACCCAAGGTGTTGTCGCCTAGGCCATTGCTCTGATGTTTGAGGCTCATCTAGCTAAGGGATTTCACATGTCTGTGTGTGGTTTACACAATATGTAAGTTTTATGTCCAGAAGTCTGAAATTAATATATTTCCAGATTATGGTTGGGGGGCATATAAAGAGCAACATATGTGAAGATCAGCAGGCTCTGAATGGAGGTGTAGCTTCACTTAATCTACTTTGAAGCAGAGAAAAAACCGGAATGTTGGAGAAGCTGACTTAATCTACTTTGAAGCAGAAAAATAAATATGAAAAATTATTTTTTCAAAAATATGAAAATGAAAAAAAAGAAGACATGGGGGCGTGCGGGACGCACTCGCTAAGCGGACCGGCACATTGAACGCGGGTCGGCGACTCCCCGCTTGCCAGGAGCCCTCCGAAAACGTGGACGGATCCTGCCGAGTAAGAAATGATACTCGGGAGGAGACAGAGAGAGGGAGAGGGGA
The DNA here is from genome assembly GCF_964263955.1 of Coregonus lavaretus. NCBI lineage: Eukaryota > Metazoa > Chordata > Actinopteri > Salmoniformes > Salmonidae > Coregonus > Coregonus lavaretus. The sequence continues at coordinate 33,934 of NW_028166865.1, forward strand.
CTCTCTCCAATCCCACTGACCTCACTGTTGGGTACATGCTGTCTGGACATTAAAACAGACCCAGTTGCTAGGTCAACCAAGCATAGACAGATAAGATAGAGAGACAATTCATACCCAGGGGAGTTACTGACTCTGGCCCAAATGACACCCTGTTCCCTACGTAGTGCACTAGGCTACTTCTGATCAGATCTAAAGTAGTGCACTACATAGGGAATAGGGTGGAGATTTGCTCACTGTCATTAGAATGAAGATTTCCATACAGGAGTTACTGTCTCTGTCCCAAATCTCTCCCTGTTCCCTACGTAGTGCACTAGGCTTCTTCTGACCAGATCTAAAGTAGTCTTCTAGATTTTACATGTTTTCTCCCTGTCGTTAGAAAATGACAATATGGTAATGACTTTAGTGGTTTCCTCCCCCTTTGTTTTTATTGGTTGTGTGTTATGTGTGTTGTTGTGTTAGGTTTTCCCCCTGTGTTCCTAATGGAAAATCCATTAACAATGAATCACAAACAAATTATATTCCAGTTGTGTTTAGACAACTTCATGGCTGACATCCCCCAGTCCTGTTAAGACCCATTGAACTGGGTCACATTCTAAATGGTCACTTGTATTGATAGTCCATACTGGGCCTAACTGGGGTTAACCATACTGGAGGGTTTCTTTCTGCACACATATTCCCTCATCTCCAGAACTTTACCTGATGTCCTCTCTCTCTCTCTCTCTCTCTCTCTCTCTCTCTCTCTCTCTCTCTCTCTCTCTCTCTCTCTCTCTCTCTCTCTCTCTCTCTCTCTCTCTGTCTCTGTCTCTGTCTCTGTCTCTGTCTCTGTCTCTGTCTCTGTCTCTGTCTCTGTCTCTGTCTCTCTGTCTCTGTCTCTGTCTCTGTCTCTGTCTCTCTCTCTCTCTCTCCCATCAAACCGTATAGAAAGCAGCCAACCTCAATATGGTTCCATTCCTGTAGTTATCAGGACACATGAGGTGTGGAACTATTATCTCCTTTCTAAGTGTGAACTTGTCCACTTCCCTTCATGGATTTAAAAGGAAATGACTGGTATATGTAAACTCCCTCTACCCCATGCCAACACCAATCCAATGCTGTACAATTAATTCCATAGCTTAACAACATACATCACTCACACACACACTCACACAGACACACCTATTCACTTGGTGTAGCAAAACACCCATGAGTCCAAATGTGCACTTCAAATTTTCTTATTATAAAACTCATGTCAAATACAGTGTCAACATTTATGATCACTATATTTGATGTATAGTTACAAGATGACATGACGTCATACCCTGGGTTATTCTGAACAGAATGAGCCTGTTTGTCTACTGTGAAAAAACTTAGCCGTGGCATACGCACCTGAATGCACTCATGATTCCTATGCGCATCAAAATTACAATCTGTTTCCAGGAATGTTATTGTGAAAGCCTAACTCTGTAATATACTTTTTTATAACTTAGCTAATCATGTTGGCAAAAGAACCAGATGATGCCATCTTCCTAAAAAATGTCTCAGGTGTTGTCAGGCCATTGTTCTGATGTTTGAAGCTCCTCACGTTGAGGAATTTCACACCTCTGTGTGGGGGTTTCACAAGCCGTTAGGTTTAGATAGGAATTATAATTATGTCCAGTAGTCTGAATTGTGGCAGGGATGAGGAGGCTCAGTTTGTAGAGCATGGTATTTGCAATGCCAGGGTTTAGGGTTTGATTCCCACTGGGGGGCAGGTATGAAAAAAATAATTACACAAAAAATATATTAAGTCACTCTGGATAAGAGTGTCTGCTAAATGACTAAAAATAAACTACAGGGGTGCCCAAGGGCGCTGTTACTTTCATTCGAAAAATGTTGCAATGCTGTGTTGATCTGCTGTGGAGGTGTTTTTCCCAGCATTGCAACCTCCCTCCTCCCTGACCCAACAGCATAATGCAAGGAGACTGGCAGTGTCTCCTGAGTGGCGCAGTGGTCTAAGGCACTGCTTCGCAGTGCTAACTGTGCCACTAGAGATCCCGGTTCGAATCCAGGCTCTGTCGCAGCCAGCCGCGACCGGGAGACTCATGGGCGGCGCGCAATTGGCCCAGCATCGTCCAGGGTAGGGGAGGGAATGGCCGGCAGGGATGTAGCTCAGTTGATAGAGCATGGCGTTTGCAATGCCAGGGTTGTGGGTTCGCTTCCCACGGGGGGCCAGTATAAAAAAAAAATAAAAAAAAATAAGGATTCACTAACTGTAAGTCGCTCTGGATAAGAGCGTCTGCTAAATGACTAAAAATGTAAATGTTATATAGAAATATTGATTTGGAGAATGGCGTGTTATATATGAACATTCATTTGGAAGACAATTGCCCACCCAAGGTGTTGTCGCCTAGGCCATTGCTCTGATGTTTGAGGCTCATCTAGCTAAGGGATTTCACATGTCTGTGTGTGGTTTACACAATATGTAAGTTTTATGTCCAGAAGTCTGAAATTAATATATTTCCAGATTATGGTTGGGGGGCATATAAAGAGCAACATATGTGAAGATCAGCAGGCTCTGATGTTTTTTGGGCTAAAATATAGACATCCAGAAAGGTCTCAGGACAAGGCCCAAAATGAAGCCTGGTCTTAAATTTGAGGTGCTTTTGGGTGAGAGCATTAGATCCGGTAAGGATAGAAAAACATTTCAACCACAGGAACGCTCCTAAGGTTCTCCCGATCTGTGCAAGCCTACCCATGACCATGTGGAATTAATCCTTAACAGTGAAAACAGGGTGCATTTATTCAAACAGTTGACCGTGAACTCTTTTCCATAGAAATACATTGCCTGCTGCCCTAACTTCAACTTGATGCCTATGTGGGTTTATATTGCCATATCAAACTGTCTTCTTTGTCAACCCATCAGGCCACTATAAGGATTACCTGTGTTGAGTTTAAGCTTCCTGGAGCAACCGGAAGTGGGAAGATTGACCCTAAACATGGTTTAGATGTATCCACCAGCAGATAGTGAAAAAACGCTACATTCAACCCTCTGTAAAAAGTTTAGTTTTTCACGGATTGACCTGAAACTCAGGATTCTGTAAGAGCTTGTCCCAATGAGGATATGTGTTTAATTACAGCTTCCTGTGACAACCGGAAGTGCCTTACATTGTGGTCATAGGTGCTGTTTCGAAGGGTTAAAATGGTCACATCCTTCCAAAATGTCACATGTGTGATTAGGCAACCCTCATGAACCCGTACATATTAGAAAACCAGGTTTTTATCCGTTTGTTTTTTTATAAAGCTAGAAAAATATATATATAAAAAAAAATAAAAAATATGAAGAAAATATGCATCACTAACTGTAAGTCGCTCTGGATAAGAGTGTCTGCTAAATGACTACCAAAAAAATTAAAAATATTTTTTTTCATAAATATGAAAATGAAAAAAAAGACGACTACCAGGTGAGCGCATAACTTACCACGTGCCCGTAGCCAAACACGTCTTTAAATGACCAGTGGGGTCGAATCCAGGTGGGGGGGTGTGATAAGTGCCTGAATGGAGGTGAAGCTTCACTTAATCTACTTTGAAGCAGAGAAAAAAACGTAATGTTGGAGAAGCTGACTTAATCTACTTTGAAGCAGAAAAAAATATATAAAAAATTATTTTTTCAAAAATATGAAAATGAAAAAAAAGAAGACATGGGGGCGTGCGGGACGCACTCGCTAAGCGGACCGGCACATTGAACGCGGGTCGGCGACTCCCCGCTTGCCAGGAGCCCTCCGAAAACGTGGACGGATCCTGCCGAGTATGAAATGATACTCGGGAGGAGACAGAGAGAGGGAGAGGGGACTCTCTCCAATCCCACTGACCTCACTGTTGGGTACATGCTGTCTGGACATTAAAACAGACCCAGTTGCTAGGTCAACCAAGCATAGACAGATAAGATAGAGAGACAATTCATACCCAGGGGAGTTACTGACTCTGGCCCAAATGACACCCTGTTCCCTACGTAGTGCACTAGGCTACTTCTGATCAGATCTAAAGTAGTGCACTACATATGGAATAGGGTGGAGATTTGCTCACTGTCATTAGAATGAAGATTTCCATACAGGAGTTACTGTCTCTGTCCCAAATCTCTCCCTGTTCCCTACGTAGTGCACTAGGCTTCTTCTGACCAGATCTAAAGTAGTCTTCTAGATTTTACATGTTTTCTCCCTGTCGTTAGAAAATGACAATATGGTAATGACTTTAGTGGTTTCCTCCCCCTTTGTTTTTATTGGTTGTGTGTTATGTGTGTTGTTGTGTTAGGTTTTCCCCCTGTGTTCCTAATGGAAAATCCATTAACAATGAATCACAAACAAATTATATTCCAGTTGTGTTTAGACAACTTCATGGCTGACATCCCCCAGTTCTGTTAAGACCCATTGAACTGGGTCACATTCTAAATGGTCACTTGTATTGATAGTCCATACTGGGCCTAACTGGGGTTAACCATACTGGAGGGTTTCTTTCTGCACACATATTCACTCATCTCCAGAACTTTACCTGATGTCCTCTCTCTCTCTCTCTCTCTCTCTCTCTCTCTCTCTCTCTCTCTCTCTCTCTCTCTCTCTCTCTCTCTCTCTCTCTCTCTCTCTGTCTCTGTCTCTGTCTCTGTCTCTGTCTCTGTCTCTGTCTCTGTCTCTGTCTCTCTCTCTCTCTCTCCCATCAAACCGTATAGAAAGCAGCCAACCTCAATATGGTTCCATTCCTGTAGTTATCAGGACACATGAGGTGTGGAACTATTATCTCCTTTCTAAGTGTGAACTTGTCCACTTCCCTTCATGGATTTAAAAGGAAATGACTGGTATATGTAAACTCCCTCTACCCCATGCCAACACCAATCCAATGCTGTACAATTAATTCCATAGCTTAACAACATACATCACTCACACACACACTCACACAGACACACCTATTCACTTGGTGTAGCAAAACACCCATGAGTCCAAATGTGCACTTCAAATTTTCTTATTATAAAACTCATGTCAAATACAGTGTCAACATTTATGATCACTATATTTGACGTATAGTTACAAGATGACATGACGTCATACCCTGGGTTATTCAGAACAGAATGAGCCTGTTTGTCTACTGTGAATAAACTTAGCCGTGGCATACGCACCTGAATGCACTCATGATTCCTATGCGCATCAAAATTACAATCTGTTTCCAGGAATGTTATTGTGAAAGCCTAACTCTGTAATATACTTTTTTATAACTTAGCTAATCATGTTGGCAATAGAACCAGATGATGCCATCTTCCTAAAAAATGTCTCAGGTGTTGTCAGGCCATTGTTCTGATGTTTGAAGCTCCTCAAGTTGAGGAATTTCACACCTCTGTGTGGGGGTTTCACAAGCCGTTAGGTTTAGATAGGAATTATAATTATATCCAGTAGTCTGAATTGTGGCAGGGATGAGGAGGCTCAGTTTGTAGAGCATGGTATTTGCAATGCCAGGGTTTAGGGTTTGATTCCCACTGGGGGGCAGGTATGAAAAAAATAATTACACAAAAAATATATTAAGTC